>NW_009943195.1:14960-45200 GCF_000696875.1 Nestor notabilis
ACTCTGTCTTACATGTATTACTTTTAATTTTACAAGATTTCACAAATAATCTAACCAGTCAAGCTTTTAATATTTATAGAACCTGCACTGAAAAATTTATGTCCAGTGATTTTATCAGGTTATTCATTGTACGTCAAAATAGTG
The DNA here is from genome assembly GCF_000696875.1 of Nestor notabilis. Taxonomy (NCBI): domain Eukaryota; kingdom Metazoa; phylum Chordata; class Aves; order Psittaciformes; family Psittacidae; genus Nestor; species Nestor notabilis. The sequence goes on from NW_009943195.1 coordinate 15,105, forward strand.
GGTGTTCTAAGCATTACACATGTCTTAGAAATGTAATATGCTACAGGGCTTCCAGACAGTCATCCTGGGTATATTTTTACAAGTTTAAATATTTAATTAGTAATAGTTTTATTGCATTTTAATAACTTTTATAGTATTTAAGCCTATCATTTAGATGACAATACAGTGTCAAGGACAAAAATCTAGATGATCTACAAGGGATTTATAATAGTTTCTATGTCAATTTGTTTGAAAGTTATAGCTACATATTTTAATGGAAAAAAGAATAGAGATAAGAAATCAGTCTTTGGATGGAGATGTTGCTTATTTTCTTATAAGTTTGATTGTATTTACTGTGGGACACAATTAGGTTAAAAAGAAAGTCTAATGTCTACATCTTGACTGAAAAGGAGAGAGGAAAATAGTAAAGGAAGAAGTGGGAGTGGTTTAATGAGGAAAGAGGCTCAACTTTTCCATGTGTTCCTTCATGCAGGTTTAGGTTTAGGGCTTTCCGTCTGATAAAAGTAACAGGTGCTGCAAAATAACAGGATCTTTTAGGATGTAAGTAATTTCTATGTGCTAATGTCTCAGGTATGCTGGGATAAATGTGTCTAATCTTGGACACATAGTATGTGGATGCACAATATAGTAATACATGGGTGAGAGGCCTCTTGGAGACCTTTTTAATAAGCAAAATCAGTTGCACCAGCAGATGAGCCTGGGACCTATGTTTAAAAACTTAACACAGAACTCGTCAAGAGATCCTTTTAGTGTCCAAAATCACTGCTAAGCTGAAGAGTGAAAAAGAGAGTATATGACATATCAAAAGAAATATTTGGTATTTCTAGCTGTATAAAATCAGTCTACTAGATCTACCTTCCGTGAGGCTTGATGAGTCCTGAGTCCTTTCTGTGATAGTTTTGGTATTTTCTTGGATATGTAAACAAATAGTTGAGGCTATGCCAAAATAATAATTTAAGGTAGTAGGATCCTCCTCATGAAAAATCTGAACGATTCTCTGATTCTAAGAATAAGACACTGAGAACTCCTTTATAAGAAATGGAGGAGAAGTAAGGCATTTTGTGTGTGATGAAGGTATGATTTATTTCACATGGAAGTACACATCTAAAACAGGTCAAATAAACTGCACCTTAAAAAGTTCTGTTTCCCCTCACTGACTGTAAAATGAACAGAGACTGATTAATTCAGATGTACAGATCTGCACTATAAATATCCAAAGTTTGAGAAGAAAAATTAGATGTGTCTAGATCAATTATTTCAGAGTTGGCTGTAAAATTTCTCTAACAGCATGTAAAAAATACCTACCTTACCCCCTGAAAGTAGAGGGAAATTGGGAGTTCTATAGTAGGAAAATAGCATCATACAATCATAGAATACCAGGTTGGAAGGGACCTCAAGGATCATCTGGTCCAACCTTTCTAGGCAAAGCATGACCTAGACTAGATATCACAGCACTCTGTCCATCTGAATCTTAACATTGTCCAACACTGGGGAATCCACCACTTCCCTGGGGAGATTATTCCAATGGCTGATTGCTCATTGTGAAAAGGTTTCCTCTTACATCCCATTGGAATTTTCCCAGCACTAACTTGTACCCATTACCCCTTATCTTTTCCATGTGACTCCTTGTAAAAACAGAGTCTCTTTCTTCTTTGTAGCCACCCTTGAAATACTGGAACACAGTGATACAGTCTTCTCTAAGCCTTCTTTTCTCTAGACTGAACAAACCCAGCTCTCTCGGACTTTTTTTGTGCAGCAGGCTTCCCAGTCATTTGATCATTTTAGTGGCCCTTCTCTGGACGTTCTCCAGCCTGTCCACATCTTTTTTATGTAGTGTGGACTAAAATTGAGCACAGTATTCCAAGTGTGGCCTGACAAGCGCTGACTAGAGTGGAATGATAATTTATCTCTGCTGGTAGTGCCCTTGTTAACATAACCCAGCATCCTGTTGGATTTTTTTGCCATAGCAGCACATTGTTCACTGTTGTGCAATAACCTATGTCCAAGCAAATAAACAAATAGCCGATGTATTTTGTTTTTACTGCATAATGGGAAGCTTTTAAAAACCGTTAGAGCCCACCACTGCTCAACGTTTGCTCATATAAACACCTATAGGATGAACTTACATATGTGCAACACAGCTGTACTGTAAAGTAAGTTACTGTAAAGTTAATATAATTTCTGTCTTTGAGGGTATGCCTATATACTGGTATTGTGGATATGCAAGTAGCAAATGAAGATTGGAGCAATTTTTGGTGACTGGGTGTATGCACATCTGCATTGGGAATGTGTGTATATGGTCAGAACATCTCAGGGATCTCAACTTTTCAATAACTTATTTTCCTATTTTTAAAAGTTATTTTCAATGTAGACACACAGGTGAAAGTATAGTTTAATAGGAATCCTTGGTCTTGACAAGCTCATACAAAAATGTATAATTGATATGGAAAAGGCATGAATAGGAATGCTGTCAAAGTCATGCTGGGTTTCCTAAAGTACAGATAAAATGCTATGTTCATTGTGGAACAGCAAGGACATATAGCTATACTCCTGGATTCCTTTCTGATGTCTTCTTTTGGATTATAAGTGATAGTCATGGTTCTTGCTGAGAATTTTAAAACCTGAAAAAATGGCCAGTAATTTGCAGTGGTAGATTTGACTAATGGTAGATGTCTACATTTAAATGTAGCCAGATCAATAAAAGTATACACTTAGAGATAGTCAGGAATTAGTATTAGTGAGAATGATCAGTTTTAACTGTTGTGCCTAGAATGCCCATTTTATTTCAGTGCTTTGCTCCTAGAATTAGATACAAAATTATAGGGAACAAAATCACAAATTTTTTGGTCAAACTTTGGTTTTGGGTACACCAGTTGACACAGGAAATAACTGCTCTGAAAAAACAGTATGGGCTCATGTGCCTTTAGTTCATGCAATTAGAGCTGAGAAGTCATCATTACTGTAATGAGATGAGTTTTCCTCACTTAAGATCAATTTTAAAATACATTTTAAAACCAGGATTTTTAAACCAGGCAATATATAGACTAGAACTCTTACTATCTTCTGGATATCTCCAGATGTATATTTATGCAGTAAAGGTTAAATCTTCATGAGCTCACTGATTATTTCACTCAGTTCCCCTGAAACAGTGTCTTTAGAAGCAGAGGTAAGACAGCACTGGAAATTCCATGGCAGAAGTACCTCTTGCGAAATGTTATTAGCTTTCAGAAGAATACTTCTTTTCCCTTTATCAGGATAACCACACTTTTATCTGTGATATAGTCAAGATGTTAAGAGTTATGAGAAAGCAGTTTGGTGAGAATTCCCATTTTAAAATGTTATCTTCTTTTGAGAATCAAGAAACACATTTACATCAGGCCTATTTGTTACTTAGAAAATATGAATGAATTAAAGCTTCAAATTAATGTTAAGTCTCTTTACCACTTTTTATGAAATCAGAATATTTAATATGGTACAATGTGTCTGCAAGATGTAAGAGACTAAGTTCAAAGTGTCTTTTTTAAAAGAAACCCTCTGTATTCTGTACGTTTCCTTCCTTAAAATGAAAATTATCATGTTGTTTGTTTTTTCTTTCTATATAGGGTATACAAGTATATATATTAGAAAACAAGTGAAATAAGATCATATTTCTCATTGTACATAATATCCCTCTGAGAAGATTATATTTTACTTTTCTAAAGCATGTCTTAGGTTTTCGTAGCTTAATTTTATGGGGCTGTATCTTCACATCCTCTAAAGTTTTCTAGACAAGTGTGAGGCCTACTAGTTATATTTCACCAAGTTACTGGTGTAGTTCCAGAGGAATAGGTTGAGCAATGTCAAAGCAGGATCTGAAGTAATGGGAATAGAAAAATGTTGTTTGTGGTCTGTACTGAAAAGAGAAGAACTACTTTGGTTTAGCGTTCTTTTGGTCATGAAATTCTATAGAAGAGTCAACATTTTTCCCTGCATACAATAGTATCAAAATATTATGTAGCAAGTAGTAATAAAATATTTTTCATATAACATGTAGTAACAATGGTGAGGAAAAGAAAGGAGAGAGAGAAATGTAATAGTACAAAATATGTGAGTGTAATTTGCAATTTAAAGTACCTTCATAAAAGAGAATATTTTATTAAAATACATGACTCATTCTGTAGGGGCAGCAGCATTAATTTAGACCTTTTCTTTAAAACTGTTTTTTAAACCTTTCTTCGTACCATGTGTCTGCCATACAGGTCAAATTGTGATTCCATAAAATCTCTATATGTATTTCATCAAACCTATACAGATGTACTCCCAGTTATAAAGTACATGTACTTAATAGAATTCTTCCTGATATTTAATCAGAAGACATTTTTCTGGGAATTTCAAGCAAAGTTAGTAGGCTTTTTATTCTAAAAAGTTTCTACATTTGTTTTTGTTATCAATATATCATATTTAACAATTCATTTAACCTTCCTTAAAACATCACCTACTGTACAGCTGAGTAGAGTACTATTGTTTTAAGTATTTTACTGAAGTGATTAGGATAAATATTAATTTGTGTTAGAAAAGCAAAGAAACAGGTTCCTTAAGACAAAACTGTTTCTTTAGATTATGATGAAAAAAAATTCCATATTCAAATGCTTTCCTTTCTGAAAATTCTGTTAGGAATACAACACAAGTTGCTTTTTAAGTTAATTTACTGTAAGTAATTTTATATGAACAGTTAAAAATGGTGAAGCAGTGATACTTTACACTGTACATAATTTCATGCACACATAGACTCAAGCATACCTCCTTCCTCACTGGATTTCATATTCCATGTACTCTGCTGTTGAAGCCTTAACTTTTTCTTGGAAGCACTTTGCAAGTCCTGCTAGCAGAGGTTCTGAATTAGATAGGATAATCAGAAGTCTTTACAATTTTACTGTATCTTTTTCTGTCCTTTCTTTCACCTTTCCTTTACTGCACTATCTTGTCTGTCTGATTCTCACAGGAGACATGGATTACAACTGGTTGGACCATACGTCTTGGCATAGCAGTGAGGCATCCCCAATGTCTTTGGTGAGACATGTGGAGCCTTACCATTTAGTTTACTTTACATTTCACGTTTCCTTTGTTTTATTTACACCTTTGCATGTTTTCTTTTTTGATCCTTTTTTTTATCCCACGCCTATAGGGGACAGTCAAAGGGGAAAAAGAAAAACTAGTGAGCAGGCAGTTTTGTCGGATTCTAACACCTTATCCGAGAGGCAAAAGAAAATGGTGTGCTTTGGTGGCCACTCTCTGGAAGAGGACTTGGAATGGTCTGAGCCTCAGATAAAAGACTCTGGGGTAGATACGTGTAGTAGCACAACTCTAAACGAGGAACATAGCCATAGCGAGAAGGTACTGAGATTATGGAGCCTGCATTTTAACCTGCTCATTTGGTCTTTGTTTGCTCTCTGTCACTCATTAAAATAGTGCATAAAATAAAAGATAGGGTGTTTCTAGAGACAATGTAGCATTTCTTAAGGTGCAGAAAAGAAAAACAAATGAAAAGTCTCTGCATGTTGCAACTTTTACTGGTTGGCAGCCTAAGAAAAAAATTGAGAAGCTAAAGGAAGAACTGTTGTTCTTATGATTGCATAATAGCATATCGTGGTCTTACCTTGAAGTATAAAGTAATCAAAAATAAGGATTCTACTGATTGGCTTATTTGACTTACTATGTTCAAACTCCTGGGGCTGAAATTAAATGAATAGTTTAAACTCCAGGTGAAAAAGGGAGAAAATTGGGTCTCTCTGCACAGAAAAGTTGTTTTTCTTTTTTCCCTTTCACCGTCATGGTTGTTCTTTTGTTTTGTTGCCATGCCATTTTTGTGCAGTATTGTGCGGAATTAAAGGCTTTGCCATCTGCTTTGGTATTTTTTTAGTTTTGCATTCTGTTTGGTGGAAATTATGATAAATCTTTTAGAGTTATTAGTTGTAATGGGAGCAGATTTGTCTGTGCCTGCTAATTTTGCATGAAATAGAGCATGAAATAGTATTTTTCTGTGAAAAAGTGCTATGATTACACAAAACAAAATGTTAAGATTTTATTAGTTATGCCAATATACAAGTATAACTGTGCCCATGTATAATAATGCAATAGTAACATTCACTGCAACTATGCTTTATAAGTGAAGTAATTATTCCAAGAAAGAAACAATACATTTAAATAGGGTAATGACTATAGCTGTTAAGGTATTTTATAATTTTTAATATACTACTACTGAGAGAAAATAAAACACTGAAAACATTTGCGTATCTTAGAGCAAACTGTCATGTTTGGAATAGTGGAAAAAGAAGAAATGTTTTATATCAATTTTCTGTTTTAAGTTAAACTTTTTCAGTATTACTCTTACACTAGTCGTCTACAGCTGTTTTTGTCTGTGTGAAGGTGTGATTTCCATTGTATGTAGGTAACTAGGTATAGTTCTCTATATCTACGTAATCAAGATGCAAAGATAATTCCAGGTATTTAGAAATTGGATTTAGTAAAATAGATAATGTTAGTAACTATTAGACATACACTGTAATGGACTAGATATCCAAATGCATCTTTTCTGGCACAGTTTTCTGTCATTCTATTATTACATTAAATGTTAGTGTAATCATAATACTTTCATGACATTTGTGAAATATATCAAGAAATGAAAAGTATTACTGAAATATTTTTCTTTAAAATCCTATTCACTGTATTTTCCATTAACACCATTTGATAGCATCCAGTAACTTGGCAACCATCCAAAGATGGAGACCGTCTCATTGGTCGGATTTTGTTAAATAAACGGCTAAAAGATGGAAGTGTGCCTAGGGACTCGGGAGCAATGCTTGGATTAAAGGTTGGTAAACTAGCTACCTCTATAACAAAAATATTCTCATACTGTGCAGGTTAGGCATACTGATATCTATAACGTCTTATCATTCTCAAAATTACAATGTAGGGACATTTTATAATCAACTAACAAGAGTAATTTTACAGGGTCCCTGAAAGGCTCAAATTTTCTATTCTTCTGATTGACAGATTAGACATGTTTCCACAAGTTTGCTGAGAATGTCAGCTCTGCAAGGTGCTAATTGTATCCTTGCTGGGCAAGCCAAGCCCTCTCCTTTTTTTTCAGTATTGAGTATTGCACCAAGGTATAACTTCTGTCACCCAAAAGAAGGAAGAAATGTGAAAAATAAATTATCTCATTTTAGGATCGGGGGGACATCTGGAATCCAATGACATTTCAGTCCAGAGCAGAGTCTACCAGTGGAAGAACCAAAAGCCAGAAAGTTCCCTTCCCTCCCCCTGACTGATTTGCTACATTTTAAATACACAAAATGGAAAATGTTGTAATATTTATTGTATATTATCACAAAGTAATGTGTTTGCATCTTTTTTGTGATGCAGTACTCTGAATATTATGAAATTATTTCTAGCTCATATCTTGATCTTATTTTTGTATTATACTGTTTGCAGTTCCAGCAATACTAGTACAAGAATGAGAATGAATTATAAACAGTAAAAGAAAAAACCATATATTTATTTTGAATCAACATCCTGAATTCTAAGATAATTATTAAGGTCAAACCTGTTGAAGTTTTCTGTAGAGGAATCTTCAGTATCACAAGTATTTTCATCTGACTGGCCAGCCAATGTGAATTTGATTCATTGACGTGTTAGATGGTTGGTGCAAATATCATAAGTTTGGTTACATTAGCATATATGTTTTCAGTTTGAAAGTATTGAAGTAAGCAGTCTCATAACCAACAGCTTACTTTTTTTTGGGTGGTAATTTATAATAAAGAAATACTATACATATATTTGGTAAGTCTAAAAGCTTTAGCATTCTGCATTTGCATTGTGTTTAAATTATGGAAGTAGACAGAATAGATAGAAACATAACCTGTCATAGCCAATATTCTGTGGTGGGGTTTTTTCAAGTTTATGTGTCTTACCTGGGCTACCTGAAAACCAAAAAAATAACTGAATTCTTCTTTTTGTTGCCAGAATATTGAAGTAATTTAAAGTAATTTTCATTCTATGAAAATACTTCCTCTTTGAAACAGGTAGTAGGAGGAAAGATGACTGAATCAGGTCGACTCTGCGCATTTATCACCAAAGTTAAAAGAGGAAGCTTAGCTGATACAGTAGGGCATCTTAGACCAGGTATGTATCTACTATAGTTCTATATTGCTGAGTTGTTTTTCTGAAGGTGATAACGAGTGAGTTTAATTAGCTATGAAATTATGTTGAAAACGTATGATGAAATACTGCAGAATTCAACCTGACAGTTACTAGATTATTGACATTACTTCGTTTGTCAAATAAATAAATTCTCACATTGTTCAGAATCATATTTTAGCATTTTTACTCATGTTTTATACTGAAAATAATATTCCACTAATGTTTTGTCCAGTAATTTTGTGGTCCATAGTTTATTTAGAGCAAACTAAGCTATCAATCAAAATTATGTGAACAGAACCAGCTCAGCTAAGAAACTGCTTCTGCCTCAACATGCAAACCATGGATTGCTAGGTTGGAGAACATGTCAGAAATATTAACTATTAACATAAGAACTAGCTGAACTTTAAATATTTAACTTGTAGAGTTAAAAGGATCTTCAAAATAGTAAGTTGATGAGATATGCTGTTTTAAAGAGCTGCATTTCCTAAGGAGCATGTTGGGATTTTGGTAAACCACAGCTGCCAAAGCAAGTAAGAGCTGTATCTTACTCAATAGACACTCACTCAATAATATCACCTACTAGTGATATTGTTTCACTGAACTTTACGTATTGGAAGCTGAGCTGTTGAAACCCTTTTATACTCAGGATTTTCCTGTATAAAGGACTCCAGACTTGTCTAAAACACAGGTTTCACAGTTCAGAAAACTTGCGAGTAGGATGGCTTAAATTGTCATTGCAAGTACAGTGCACAGCAGACTTCCTAATAAGGGTGTTATTGCTGAAATTATAGGTGATGAAGTATTAGAATGGAATGGAAGGCTACTACAAGGAGCCACCTTTGAGGAGGTGTATAACATCATTTTAGAATCCAAACCTGAACCACAAGTAGAGCTTGTTGTTTCAAGACCAATAGGGTAAGTAATTTTGTAAGTTTTTGTATTAAATATAATAAAAATGTTGCTAAATTTCACTTTTAGGGCAAAGCATATCAAACAGGTTTATAAAAATTGTAAACAGTAAAACTGTGTGCAAAATTCTGTAAACCAAAAACATAGCTAGAATGATTGATATAACAGTAATTAAAAAGAGCTGGTGTGAAATTCTGTGTTCTCTGAGGAAGTCCCAGGCATTGTCTGCCAATATGGTCAAAAATAAGTTCCCTGCTGAGGTTGTTTATTTGGTGATCAAGCCAACATTTGCTCTGAAATTGTTATACTCTTTATTGTTGCAATTCTTGACTCTTGATTTTTATTTCTCCATTCCCATTTTTATATAATATATATAAAATTATGTATTTGTGTTTAATTTATGAACTGGTGCTGAACTTAATTTATTCAGCGTATGTGATGTAGAATTTGCACAGCATACAGTATGCTAATGACATAATCAATATGCTTTGGAAAGTCTTGAATCCACGCTCTCACCATCTTCATCTATGAAATCTATGAAATTATTGCAGGTTATCTAATACAGAACATATTTGCACTCTGCAGGACTTTTTCTTTGGTGCTTTACATTGCCCCATTTTCTTAACTTTCAGACCTATTTCTCAAAATCTTGCATAGCAATAGCTGCTTTGTTATATTAGACTGTGAATACTTCCCCTTTATCTGTTCTTTTTCTTCCAAGTTCCTACAGCCTGCAGCCACATCCATCCATTTTTTACTTCTCCATTGGAAGTTCCATAGCTGACCACACCAGGGCTGTGAAGAGGGGGATGCTTATCACTGAATTTGAAGATGCTTACAGTTGTTAAGAATTTTCTCTTTTCCCCCACTGAATTTATTATGATGTATATGGCACAACTGAACAGGGTGCTAGGTAATATCACCTAGGCTTCCTTTTCCATGTGAGGTTGGATCAAAATGGGCTTTCAAGATCCCTTACAACCTGGGCTGTTCTGTGATTCTATGCTTATATGTTAATAAATATATTTGTTAGATGCACACTATATATATATATTAAATGCACATAATTATCTTACCTTTTGACAAGAAAGCATTGGCAATGTTACAACTAAAAATTAAGAAGTATGAAAAATCTAGAACTATATATTATGAAGACAGTTTCAGTGAGGATAATTTATCAGTTCAGCTATAATAGGTATTTAACATGTTCAACACATCCAGAACTTAATGTGTAGGAACTTAATTTGGTTTGAAAATTTTAAACAAACTTGATAATGACAAAACCTGCTTTATCTTGTCAGTGAGATGAGAGGTTATCTCCTACATACATATTGAATCACAACCCTTTTAGTGTACAGCCTATATCCTTAAAAACCTCTGTATAACTTCGAAGTTACAGGTATAATAGTAATGCTAAGGGACAGACTACATTACTAGAAGAATATTGTCTCAGAAAAAGAGTTTTCAAATTAATTTCATGAGGCGTAAGATCTTTCATGGTTTCTCTCAAACAGAAGTCTATAGCAGAAGTTTCAAGGAACTGCTCACGTCTTGAAAATATTCAATTTATTTTCTCCTTCTGCATTTTTTTCAATGTGCAAACCTCCTGTATTCTTTCTTGTGTTTTTATATTTACTGTCTGTTGCTTACCTTCCTTATCATCATGTCTTCTGTTATGTTACCATGTGCTCCACTTGCTGTCACTAGAGCAGCTCATCTAAAATTCCTTAAAGAAAGTGAAGTGGGGTCTCAAGATGCCTTCTTCAGTATTAACTGCTTGCCACATAGTCCAAAGAACTGAGCCAGAGCAGGGCTAAAGAAGTTTTTCTGTGTACTTTATTCACAGTGCCTTTTTGCAGTAGATGTAAGAGAGGGTTTTCACCTCCAAAAAGCAAGTTACTAACCTAAATGGGTTTATAACTGTAGTCTCAGTGATGAATGCTTTCTGAAAGTTGGTAAGGTTTTAGATTCTTGTTAGATGTATGTAACTCTTTGGATTTTGATATTCATATAACTTCAGTTTTTTTGGTTTTTTGTTTTTTTTTTATTTTTTAATGATATTTGAGCTGATGAACTGGAAATTCTGTAGTATCTTCTCAGTTTAGATTTCAGGTCATAATTAAGTGGACTATAGAAATTAATACCTTACGCTTGCCCAAGGAAATATGACACCATAGGTTTGTGTTCTGCCCCATGGAATAAAGTTTCAATGTCTTTAAAATCATTGAAAGTTCAGATTTACCAGATGTCAGGAGTGGTAATTATTTTAACTGGAATAATTGATGCCCACTTGAAGGATTTCACTTTTGCATTGAGGAATATCCTATTACTTACAAAGAGAGTCTCTTGGTGGTTGCATAGCAACACACTAACTCATCTTCTGACAGCTACTGGCAATTAACTTAGTTGACAAAGTGAACCTATTGTCACATCCTGATACTCTGAATACAAAACCAAATTTCAGTAAACATGATTAGTTCTTAATTAGTTCTTAGTTCTTCTTTTTACTATGGGCTGACTGCTATAACTAGCTGAGCTGATAAAGATAAAATGGAAAGCTTCTCAAGAGAAATTATCATACCATTTTGGCTTGCAATTTACCCCTTTTTTCATCTTAAAATAAAACTTGATGGCCAAGTTGTTACTCTGTGTGAACTGGCTGTCTCTTATACACAGGAAGTTACCTATTTTCTGCTTTTCTAATTCTCAGAAATAATTTTAAAATGCATGTTATTTTCATAGTTGCTATTGTTTTGAATTTGGAAGAAACAGTACAGTCTGCTTGCAATGGAACATACCTTAAAAAGTGAAGAGATGCCTAAAACTACTTCTGCTTCTACACCTGTTTATCTCGGGGTCTTTCCTTGTATGAAATACCAATCATACTACCATAAAGTACTGGGATGTGCATGCTTTAGGAACATAAATCATAGAATCATAGAATCATAGAATAGTTAGGGTTGGAAAGGACCTTAAGATCATCTAGTTCCAACCCCCCTGCCATGAGCAGGGACACCACACACTACACTATGTCACCCAAGGCTCTGTCCAGCCTGGCCTTAAACGCCTCCAGGGTTGGAGCATTCACAACTTCCTTGGGCAACCTATTCCAGTGCCTCACCACCCTCACTGTGAAGAAGCCTTCAGCCTCACTGTGTTCAAAGCCTTCAGATTTATTATTTCAGCTATCTATAGAAAACTCGTATTCAATTTGTTCACAATGATCCATATTTTCAAGGTTTTCTTCTCAAACTCACACAATAGAAATAGTTTTCTGAAATTACAAGTTAGGTCAAGGAGTGTATTTCTGAGTGAAGTGATAGGCAAGTATTGGGTCCCTTTATAAATTCTGCATACATCAAATATGCAAATGAATATTTACTTCTTCAATAACCCTTGTAATTTTCTGACAAGTTTTACTTACTGATGCTTTCTGATTCGAGTTATTGGATACTGTGCATCAATTCACTTGGAAAGATTCCTCAATCTGCTTAGTAAAGCTAACTTTCTAGCCAGTTTTAAAAGATGTTTGGAAACAGTATATCAAAAAAGGAACTAGATAAGTTTTATTTATATATAGTGCAGATTCTTTTCTTTCCTTTTTTCATTTTTTTTTTGATTGTATGCAACAGTAGATATCATAGGAAGCATTTTTAACTTCTTCCTTTTCATATCCCTTTCTGGTGGGTTGACGTTGGCTGGCCACTCTCTCATTTCCCCTCCTCAGCAGGACAGGGGGTGAAGATAAGACAGGAAAGCTCATGGGTCAAGATAAGGATGAGGAGATCACTCAGCAGCTAGCAGCATGGGCAAACCAGACTCAACTTGGGGAAGATTAATTTAAATTATTAGGAATTAATAAGAGAATAGGATACTGAGAAATAAAACTAAACCCACCTTCCCTTTACCTCCCTTCTTCCCAGGCTCAAATTCACTCCTTTCTTTCTGGCCCTTCTACCTCCCTGCTCTACCAAGGAGTGCAGTGGGATGGGGCATGGGGCTTGCAGTCAGTCCTTTTCCCCCTCCTTCTTCTCTGACCTTGGTGTCTGCAGGGATGTTTCTTTCATGGTTTTGTTTTTTCTCACTCTACTCTCTCACAGCTGCTGCTCAACTCTTTTTTTAACCCTTCCATGAATATGTTATCACAGAGGCACCACTACCTTTACTGATGGGCTCAACCGTTCCCTGCTGAGGGTCCATTGGAGCCGTCTGTACTGGGCTGTGTCCAGCACAGAGCAGCCCTGGCCTCCCTTCACAGAGGCCACTCCACAGCCGCTGCTGCCAGCACCTGGGCCCTGGCACCCAATGCAAACTTGGAGAAACCAACTGCACTGAACCACACACATCATGATTTTAAATATTGTTCTTGCTGTGACCCAGAGCTGAAGCTCTTCATTTTGCTTGGTTTTGCTCAAATGCCTCTGAAAGTATTTATTAGCATATTGATAGTTTTTATTAGCATACAGTACTGTTTGCCCCTCATAGGAAGAATGTTCCTTTGGGAATTGAGTGGGCGTAATGAGTTACTTAGTCATTGCAACTGAGTGCTTTAGAATTACATATCTGTACACATGGTTTAATACAGATGTTGAAACATCTCATGTATATGCAAGTATGCAATTTTGCCAAATGAACTTGCACATTTTATTTAGTCATGGAAAAGGTAAGATTGTCCAAACTTGGGATTCAAGGACAGTAAAGGACATCTTGGGACAGCCATTACTGGCACTTTAATATGTTTGAATAAGGGTCCAATAAATTTAATTAATGTATATTTCATCATAAGGTCTACTGCTCACAGTTTTAGTCTACTATTAAGTCTGAGATTGTTCTTTTTTTATTTCCTGAAGTATTTTGTTTTGACTGTGCAGACTCTCTCCTGCATCCACCAAACCATTTGCTCTGTAGGCTTTAATTTGCCACTGAAATTATTTATACTGAATAAAAGATAAGTCTTCCCCATGGCTGAAGACAGCCAGCGTATCATACACCTTTCCCGAGGCATTCCATGGTGACTTGAGAAGTGTTACAGTGTAAGTGAAATTTGAATATGCTTGTTAGATAAAGGATCAGCCTGTCTTAATTTTCCTGATTTCAGGGACATTCCCAGAATACCTGACAGCACACATGCACAGCTGGAGTCCAGTAAGTTTCAATTGTGGGGTAGGAAAATCTTCTATCTCTTTTATGTAAGCACAAAAAGATTGAAAAATGTCATCTACAGTCAGTATAGCTTTCGTCTCTTTGTCCATATTTGTCTCAGCATGTCATCTTACTGTATTATCTATCTACCTCTGTTTAATAATAAACTATCAAAAGTCAGGATATTTTGATTTAGGCTTGACATTTGGTTATAGGCTTAGGCTATTTTTGATTGAAAATAAAAGCATAATTCTAACTAATATACAGAAACACTAATAATAATTTTTAATTTCCTGTTGTTTTGCATCTCAGTTGAACTGTGTAAACTAAAAATGGTGATGAACTGTTCTTTATTTACAACCTGAGATAGCTATTTTGAAATTGGAATATTTCTACTGTATCAGAACCATTCAGCAGTCCTTAAATTGCCTAACTCAGTATTTCATGTGAGGAAAAATAACTTGTTCTTTGGCTTAGATCTGATAAGATGGATTTCAGCCTGGAGTTATTTTTTATCATTGTTTTAGAACTCTTTTATAATGGAAGCTATGAATAAATGCAGTGGCATAAACTTCATTATAATAATATGAAAAACTCCAAAACTTTTCACTGATCAGCCAAGTCTTAAAATAAAATCCATTTTATGTTTTGTGAGATGTGGATTGTCTTTTGTATTTATAAAAATACTTTACTTTTACTCTATGTTTTATATGTCAAAACTTGTCCTCTGATGTTTTGCAAACCTTGTAGATTTGAAACAAAATGCACAAAACCCATTACATGCATCTTGATGTTTTTGTAAAAATCTATTTAGAAATTTGTCTGATTGTACAATAATAAGACTGAATTCCTTTGACCACAGTTAAATATTTACCAAGTAGAAATTTTGGCCCTTCAACTTACTGATATAATTATGGTCAGAATTGCCTGAATAAACTATTTTTTGCTCTATAAAGGCTTTTGATTGCATGTGAGCAGCAAAAGATTTAGCATTATTATTTGATAGTTTTAAATAGATGAAAAATTGGTATTTCTCAAAACTTCATTGTACATTGGGTTATATTTCCACAATTTTTATATAAAGAATGTTGTGAAAAACAAGTAAGTGTTACTATTTATATAGTATTTTTATTTATCATTACAGGTTCTAGTTCATTTGAATCTCAAAAAATGGATCGACCCTCTATTTCAGTGACTTCTCCTATGAGTCCTGGCATGTTAAGGGATGTTCCACAGTTCTTGTCTGGACAACTTTCAGTATGTAAACATTTCATTGATATTACTGTTGTGCTTTTTGCAGTATATACAACTCTCACTGCAGACTGCAAGTTTCCTCTAACATAAATTTCTTGTTGAACTAGCTGAATTTTTTTGTCTCAGAGTAGGCAGGGCTATAGTTTCATAAGGGCATTCTATTTTATTAGCTTTTGGAAATTTTATATATGTTGGATTAGAGAGATATATATATGTATGTATATTTATTTAGTAAGGTAGACTGGTAGAGTAAAATTTTCAGAAAGGTCTGATCATGGCCTACAGTTATATTTGTGCTATTGAGTGTATACACTTTTTCAACTATAGTACTTATATGAACAGTTGGTAGATTTTATTACCTGTGTGCTTGGACATTAATATTGTTTATTTCTTATGCCTTAACTTTCATATATACCTTTCCCAGATCTCTCTTTGGTTGTTTACTAATATTACCTTGATTGTATTGTTTGTACCAGTGTTACTCACTTTTGTTCTTCCTCTCATTGAGAACAAAGTTTATTACATGAATGTTTTCTTAAAAATGGTAAATTTTTGTACTAAACTGAAGTTTTGTACACTTTTCTGTGTCATTTACAACTCCAAAGTGTGATTTTTCAAAAGTGCTCAGTTGTAGCCTGGTACATGTTGAAAAGGAGAGGAAAATGGAATAGAAGCAGTGCAAAGCTGGTGTTAAACATGTTTGAAAATGTCACATTCATATTTCTTCCAAGTTGTTTATGTTGAGTGTGTCATTAAAATATACATAAAATCTAAGCAGACTATTTAAAGATCTTACAGAAATGGTTTATGGTATTGATAGAGGAAAGGAAGAAATATTTTACTTTCAATTCAGCAGCCATGTTGGCTCCATTTTGCAATGCATGAGGCATTATTTGTTTTGCTCATCAGCTCAGCCATCCACAATATATAATTTTGAATTTTCTGTAACTGTTGTACTTAACTACTTTGAAAGACTCACAATTACAAGAGAACATGAACTATCAAAATACACAGACCAAGGTTTCTAAAAACCAATTTAGTTTTATAATACAGCAAAAATTCTTGATAGTGGAAATGAGGGAAAGAAATCTCTTTTGACTAATTATCATAAAAAAAAATAAGCTGACAAAAATTTTGGTTCCTAGCTCCCAGCAGGAAATTCAAGGTCTATATTTAGCTGCTCAGACTCCAATGCGCAAACACTGTGGAATGATGGTACCAATAGGAACCACACAAAACTGACTTTCTCTCTTTCTCAGTTTCAGAATCAAAATCTTCAGGAGTTTAAGATTAGGATTTATTAGTAAAGTCAGTAAGTCTGTTGATTTTGTGGTTTGAGGTGTGTAAGAGTAATATCAGGAGATTTGGAGGTATGTTCTAATAATGGAATTCACAAGGTTTTATATCTTAGAATGGCATATAAATTCAGTGTTTAACTCAAGAAGGCATCATTCATGTTTTTAGTGGGATTTTTTTGCTTGTTTCAAGATATAAATGACTTTAATAATAAGTTTATAGCATCTCTTCCCATTTAAGGAAATGAAATAACGTTAGAAGACATATAAAGATCTTTCCTGTGTTTGTCGTCTTTGTACTCCCTTATGTACTGTTTGCAATTTGAACACTTAACTCACCAGCTAAAGAGAAGTTGAAAATAGCTGTATTTCATGTTAACCATCTTAATGGCACAACCCAGCTCCTGCTGCTGTTGACTCAAGGCTTTGATAGGCAAGTTCTAAAGTGTTTGTTTTGTGAGGAAGGGTGGCTTGTCAGAATCTCTGAACATGTTGTGGATAGTTAGCAATGTGGCACCTAACTGGGCACATTGAAATGTGTTGACTAAAATAGATTTTTAAGATTTTAAGAGAATTGAGGTATTTGACAGGAACATTTTTTCTTTTCCTTTTTGATCTGATATTTTAAGTTTGTTTAAAAAAATCACAGTTTTTGACTTTTAAAATTTGGGGGGTTATTGTGTCTAGAGGTAGTGCAATGACTAGTTTTTACTTCACTTTTTAAAATCTTGGTATCTTAATTTATGACTTCAAACAGTTCTGAAACTTTGTAAGAGTTAGTGAAAAAAAACAGCTGTTCGTAGAGTTGGAGATGTTGTGAAAAATTAGAATGAACTATGAGATCTAATTTTGGACCTTTAGCAGAGATGAAGTAATAGGGGAAAACTGATTTTTAAAAATCTCCTCATGTTCTAAAATGTATTTCAGTTTCAGCACTACAGAATGGGCAAGGTTCAGTATCTTGGTTTTCCGTTTTTTTAATCAGCTCCTTTCTGACAGAACAGTTAATGGAACACTCATCATTCTGAATAGCTGAGTATGATGGAAATGAAAGGAAATACTAAATTCCAAATGTATTAGGGAATGTGCTCTTTATGGTGAATGCCTAGCAGGAGAATAACTGAAGAGCCCTGGCAGTAGATGGGGACAGGATGCTGTTCCTTATGGAAGTGGCAGGTCAGCTCACATTCTGGGTGATGGTAGCTGAATTCAGACAGGTGTGATGAATCTGAGGGAGAGAATGATAGGAAGATTTTGGAAGTGTTTTCTGTATTTTCTAAACTTCTGGACAGTACCGTGCAGTCCTGGTAGGCTTCTGTTAGGGCAACTGTGGTTAGTAGGCTGTGAAATAGAAGAGCTGTGGGCAGAAGTGGAGGTACCTACAGTTCAGGTGGAGGTTTGAAGTATTTGACTAAATAGTTGTGTGTATTCATCCTTATTCAGACAGTCCTACAGATCCTTCAAGGGTTTTTATATTAATAGTTTTTCAGAATAGATTCCTTTATGTTCAGCATGGTTTTAGCCAGTTTAGCTGCAGTGATGCCCCTCTATTATTCAGGGATATCTTTCTCTGTCTCTTCGAGTCTTCTGTGTTTTCCTCCTTACTGGCATTGGTCTATGAACCTATTTATTCCAGTTGAGGTTACAGTGACACTCCAAAGCTGGCTAGTAGGATTTTTCATGAAGCAAACCATATCATGTAGCTAGAAAATCTTCTTTCCATTAACAAAATATGTATTTGATTGAAAAAAATATATGCAGCTATGGCAAACTATTGTGTGTTATAATTTACTATTATCTGTATTCTGTAAAATTTGTAGCATTTTTGATCCACATTGTTCTTTCAGGGGAGTATCTGACTGTTATTGCAATTATTGTTTCATTATTTGCTTTGATTGGTTCCTGTTTCTGTAGTTTTCCACTGATTTGTTTTTCCTTTAACATCATTTTGAAAAAGTCAGTATCCTTTGTGTGTTGGTGCTCTGCGCTTCATTACTGCATTCTGGCTACTTTTTCAGTACTGCATGAAAGGTATAATTTGGAATGCTTTTGCAATAGTTAGATTTAGAGACTGCTAACATGACTACAAGACTGTGTAAATGGATGCAGGTATAAAATTACAATATTTCAATTTTTTACTGCTATAAATTCTAACAGAAAAGGGACGTAATTTATAAAATTAATCTATTTCCTTGTACAGCTGAACCACAGGACCACTTAAATAGATTTTCCATACATACTCAGTTTATAAAACAATGAAAATACAGGTATATTAATTATAGTTGTAATATATGTAGCATATTAGAAAGCAGATATTGTACACTGTGAAGGACACATCAGCATATTGGGGGGATTAGGTAAAATATGAGATGTGCTTCATTTCCCCCTTTTGCCTGTTCCTTTTCCTCTTTCCTTTGTACCTCTACACAAGTAAATTTCTATTGCTCTAACAACAAACCCTGGAAAGTTTTAGGTAGTACACATAATGTGCTTATTGCCTTATATTTTCCAAGGCAGAATGTGGCAGGTGAGGGTCCCTGGGGCATGATGGGAGACATTCCATCCCTTTTAGGACTGTGATATTCTGGAGTATCTATATTTCTCTTGTAACATGGGGGAGAAGCAAGCTAAAGATCTACTTCTATTGTACATGAGGAGGTGACATTCTGGCACCCATACACAGGGCTGTGCAGACTAGGGCACAGTGTGAAGCTGCTGCACCTCACAGAGCGCAGGAGCACATCAGACAAGTCCTGTGATCCACTGTCAAATTTTGTTATATATCTTCTTGCTTTGGTGTGAGAACAGATTACTTCACACATTTTATGGAATAGATTTCTCCAGCATCTATGCAAGCCAAGTGAGCAAGGAGGGTAGCAGAAGCATTGTCACGCTGCCTAGCCCCATAATTTGGGTACATTTCTTACGGGGAGACTACTGAGTACTAGCATCTTTCCATCACTTCAAAATAGATCAATAATCTCAGGAAAACAGAGCAGGGAGGAAAAGCAGATTCAAGTCTATCAGAGTGCTGTGATTGTTGTGACCTACTCCTATGCTCCCATTCTTCCACTCACCTAGTCCAGCCTCTCTGGTCAGGCCAAATAATTCCTATCCATTCTCTTGACTTGGTACCCTTTGTGTGCCACTTCATTAGTTGTTGACCTAAGGTGAGGATGGAGAATGGTTGGTTAGAGTTTGTAGCTAGTCCAGGAACTGTACTGATGTAGTCTTGACATAGCCACTGGAAGCCATGAGGCTGTATGTTGTCTGTAAAAAAAGTGTTACGTAAGAAAAATAAGAGTTATAAATGCATCTATGTGTGCAATGCAGCTAACTAAGCTTGCTAAATGCTCTAGATCCCATTTCATGCTAGGGTTTCTGTATATACCATATGTCATTTCTGTCATTATTATTCGAGAATTGAAAGACATTGATTGTACCTTCCCCCATGTAATGCTAATACCGGATAGCACTAACTTTTGTTGAATCATGTAAAAAAAATATTTAGGAGGGCTTTTTATAGAAATACCCCTTAAAGTTGCATAAAAGAGAAAACCTTTTACTTTACTTGCTTTATTCTAGAAAGCAAGCAAACCTGACAATGTGTGAAATGTACTTGATTCTGTCTCTGAATATGCATCTATAATCTTTCTAAAAGAGATGATCAAGCTGAACTTGTGTTTGCTTCCCCACTTTTAAATCACACTTTGCTGACCTGCTCCTTTTGTTAATGTTATTTCTGAATCTATCATAAATGTTATTTGTAGACCTGCAAAGAGAAATCCTTGCTCCTGGGGAATCAGTGGCAAAATTCTTGCTGACTTCCCAAAGGCCAGAATTTCCATCACAGGGTTTTGATATGATGTGGTAACATATCTGTAGATTTAATTTATGCATTGCATTAAAATACTTTGTGTTATATAAATATGTTGTTGGTGTAAAGCTGTGTTTAAAGTAATAGTTGTGTGTCTTTGTTTTTACTTTTGGTCTTTTAGTTTCCAGCGTGTTGTCCTTTTTGGTTTTGTTTTATTGCTTTTTCTTTAATTTTGCTTACCAGAGCCAAAGCCTTAGTAGAAGAACAACGCCTTTTGTTCCTAGGGTTCAGGTAAAGACTTCGTCTGCCTGACGGAAACTAAAGTTGTGGGTTTTTCTTTTGTTTGTTATGGAAAATGCATAGTAGGAAAACGTTACATTATAGTCCGTTTTCCCATATTTTTAGTGTGTTGCTTCAAATCATATTAACAAGTTTCATGTCATCTTGTGAGCAGCTTGTAAAATTCTGCATGGAGTTTAAAATATTAAATTAAAATTTAAAGAGACAACTAGTTTTTGTTTGCTGTTTAACCAGTAGTAAACTCATACAGGTTTCAATAGTGATGATGGCTATGCATCCCACACACAAAATGTGTGTACTGTTTAAGAAGTAAGTAATTTTGTGCTTGAGGTCATTATGTAGAGATGAATGTCTCTTTAAATCATTCATTACCATTACTTAACACATCCTTTTTTGCATTTTCCAAGTAATTGTAGAGCCTTGAGTGAAAGACAGGCAAAAAATTTGTACCTTGTTAAAAGAAACAAATTTATTGTATATGAAACTTGGGTCTTGCATTTACTAAAGATAGATGAAAATATTCAAAACTTTATTAAACAATAAAAAATTCTTCCCTTGTGTTATGGAATTTATTTAGCTTTGCTATTCTCTTTAGGTACAAGTTGTTTGCCTTTTTTCATTAGGAAACTCCTAAGGTACTGTAGATTAATGCTAAAGTAGGTTTTACTAATATGTTACAATGCTTATCTTGCTTTGCTGCATGTTTTTCTGTTTTTTGTAAATAGAATTTTATCTGCTTTTCTTTCAAAATAGCTTTATAGAGATGTTAATCTTTTGTGTGGGAGCTGTATAAATGTTTCACTTGTTTGATGACTTGCTCAAGGAAGTTGTAAAAGATGATCTAAATGATCAGAATGAGATGACTAAATTTCATATTGAAATGGAAAAGGAGATCATATATATATATTTATAAAGGAATTCTAAATAAGACTGTAGGAGATGGTTTGGTTATGACTCATTTTTGATAAAGTACAATTTTATTTCACAATATATTATTTCCTGAAAGTAGTCCTTCCTGCTTAAGTGTAAATCAAAACTAAAAAATTCTAAGAAAAAAATTGAGATTAAAAAAGTAATGTCTTCATAGTACTGTTTTAGGTTCAAGTATTATTTTGTGCTACTGACATAAACTGGCTTTGTATTATAAACTTAAAACATCCTTTAGCATAATTAAGAAAGTTGGCATTTGTTAATGGTAATGAAATCAAAGAGGGATATGAATTCAATCACAAGTTGCTAAGTAGTTCAAAAATGTAAATACCATAAGTAATCTTTAAATATTTATTTTATTTTTAGATATGCACAAAATAAATTAGGAATATATATGTAAATTAATTGTCCAATTTAAAAAGGAAATGTCTGTCTGAAACCTGAATGTTTCATGAAATACCATAATGTAGAAGTAACATGTAGTAATTCCTTACTTTAACCACATTATATAAAATAAAGAAATAGACATAAAAAATTTCACTTCTACTTAGGCTATTATCCTATAATTAAAAGAAAAAGAAATTACTTGATCAAATGATTATGGTAGTCATTTAAGGAAATAAACCAAGTGTAATTCGTGACAGAGAATATCCACCAAGAGGTGAAAATGTATGGGGCTTGTTCTCTCACCCCTGGCTGGATTATTTTTGATGCTGTAGATAAGAATTGTCTTTAGCCCCAGTTTTGTTTCTGCACAATGCCTGTGGAGTCATTGTGGACCTCTCTAATAGCTTTTTGCAGAGTTCCATAATGGTCAAAGCTAAACTTAAAGTTTGTGACAGGAGTTTCTGAAGAACTCAAATTTAGGAGCTTGGCAACATCCTTACAAGACTGAAACATAAAGTCCAACATCTGCTCTCTTTTAGTAGGGATGGTTGATAGTTTAAAATGGATTAATTTAAGATATGTTTACAATGCAGGCTGCAGAGAACAGATTCTCCAGTGATTTTTGAACATGGGTATTCGAACCAGTGCAGCAGCTGTGCAGAACTCTGGTTACTTCTTGGCATGGGAAATTAGCTAACTCAGAGCTCTGAGCTGTTGTTTATGGTTGTCAGGAAGTATACATTACACTATGGGCCATGGTATAGCTGTGTCTGTAGAATTTGCTACAAGAACGAGGATCTCTGAACACTATTTATACCTATTTGTTTCATTGCTCTCAACAGGAAATGCACATCTGTAGTCTTGCTTGCATCTTCTTTACTTGTTAGTCTGAAACTGATCCTGGTGATAAATGTCCCACATTCTGGCACAGGTTCCTCTTCCACACTTCTCTCATTGTCATTCCATTCATTTTCTAGCTCTTGTATCACTGGATGATTTGAAACACATAATTATTTTTTTGTTGGGAAGAAACTCACTCAATTTCCTTTTTTCCCTGCCATGCGCCCTTCTCCTGAACTTTTACTAATTCTGTAGTACTTGGAAGAGTGTGGATTTATTTCCTGAGCTTTTGAATTCAGTTTAGCAAACCAGCAATTTTCTAATTTAGAGCATGAGATTTTACATTATGTTTGTAGGGAATGATCTGTTCTTAAATTTGTGTTTTCGATGCGGTATCTCTTGTTTTCTTGGTGGAGCCTCCTTTTGAGCCAGATTTGCCATGAAACCACTGGGGGTTTTTCTGACTTTGAAAATTTCAGACATTCTTTTTGCTTTAATACAAAACAACAATATATTTGATCATGTGTAAAAATATATACATGCATCTTTTTGGCATTACTGAAATCAAGAAGAAGCCACTAAACCAGAAATTTTTGAAAGAAATCTACATTAGGGCGGCCTAAATACCTCCATAATTTTCTGGCCTTCATATCCTTGAGGCTCTACAGTTTGACAGTCTTTTTTTGTATTTTTTCCAACATATCCGGCAGCAACTGAAGCAGACAGCAATAATAGTTTGGTTTAACAACCCTCAGTAGTCAGAATGTGTTAAAAGGTACGTTTAACAACGTCCAAAGCTCACCTCAGCTACCCCCAAGACTTTACCAGCTCAGGGCAGTTTCTACGTCTACATAAAGTAAATAAAATGAATGATGTAAGCCTTTTTTAAAAATCATCTGAGATAATTTTTTTTTTTTAACAACAGGTCCTTCTGATCTGATACAACATAGTCTGTGTACCTTCTGTTTCAGAAAAATGCAAGAAAGAAAAGTAGTATCTCAGTTTCAAAATACTGCATTAATAAACAGCTATGTAGGTTACTTGGAAAATTACAGTGAACAACAGAAGAGCAAAAATGCCTGGCTAGCTGTCTTTCAAACCTAGTGATGTTTGGGTAAGCTGTAGTGGTAGAAATCAGGCTGCAGGGCAAGCAGTCTCTCCCAGTGGCACAGGTTTTATCTTTTTTCCATGAGATATGTGAAGCAACCCTTATATAACAAATAAAGAGTAAAATGTAGCATAGAATTAAAAATTTCAAATATTCTGTTTTTAAATCTAGAATTATCACTTAAGATGTGGTGTGCCTTTATGTGCTGTACACAAAACATTAGGATTGCATAGTTAAGCAAACAGCCAAGCATTCATGAGATAAGAATATAGCAAGTAGCAATTATAATATTATCTAGATTTTCTTAACTGATTTTGCTTTTGCATATGTATTAGAGTATGGGTCCTAATTACATGGTTACTTCTTTTCTAGAACTCTGACCTCAATCAGATCTCTGAATAAAATTTCTCACTAAGAGGAGATCTAAAAGAAAAAGTATGAAATCTAGTAAACTGAAATTATGTCCTTAATTCATGTAACTTATGCTAGCTTCAAATAAATCTGAGGTGCCTTGGGGAGAAGCTTAGACTTGTACAGTTGAAGGAAAGAACTAAGTACCTCAATATCTGCAGTGAGTGATCCAGCCCAAATAAAGGGCACCCCATTAACTCTATCTGAAACTTAGGCTACTCCACAGTGAGTTGGTTCTCCAGAGGCAACAGTCTTCTTCTGATGCCAGAGGACCAAACAGGAATACTAGATATCCTCATTTCTCAGAATGCAACACCAGCAGTCAGCTTTTATGTATCTTTCTACGTGTAGGAGGCTCATTCCAGAAACAGGACATCTGTGGTTTAAGCCCTGTTTAGACTGAAGAGATTGAACCAGAAAAGTTCTTTATCAGTCTCTCAGAAAAGTGCCTTTATCATCAAGCTGTTGCACATCACTTTCTTCTCTGGAGTATGAATTCTCATTTGAAGCTGAAATACTGTGTGGCTGGGAATACAAGTGTGAGGTGATAGCAAGGAAAGCTTAATTTAGGTGTAGCAGATTGCAGATCTGCTACCCAGAACATATATTGATCTTGTATTAGACCGCTATTGGATTAAAAACTGAAAGAATCCTATGAAGCTGTGACCAGACCCTCATCTCTTTTCCCCCCAATGACTACCGTCATCACTGGACTGCAGAAGAATACTCTGCCATGCAGAGTATTCTTACCTGGAAGCCTGTCCCAAGGAGCGCAACAGATGCACTACTCCACAGGTAGCAGACCATCTCACAATTTCAGGATGCACTGAATTTAGATGCCTGTTTGCCTGAATGTAGGTTACAATGGAAGTTTAGTCAAGTGTTCACATCTGCCTAGGGAAGGAAAGTATACGTGTATGTGGCAAATAAGTTTCCAGGACTTCAACACTAACTGAAAAGAAAACATTCAGGATCACTTTCTATGTGAATTCTAGGTGTCTGCATCCTAAGTCGCCTAGGTAGACAAAATCCTGTTCAAGAATTTTTTTACAGGTGTTAGCTTCCACATTATCGTCAGCTAGCATGGTTTTTCTGTGGTGTGTTTCAAGTGTTGAAATTTTAGCTTTCCCTTTCCTTCATTTAGATCAGGATTGCATTGTCACAGTTTCTTAGATGTTGTAAGCTTTATAAGTGCCAATTCCTGCATGTGTAAAAAACCTGCTGAATGGATGGTTTGTAGATTCTGCTGTTAGTCAGCCGCTTAAGTCTTTCAATGATGAGCACCATGTCTGTACATTCTTGTGGGATGTACACCCTATGGACTGAATAATTCAGTGCTCATTTTTTGGTGTTAGGAAACATTTCTCATACAACTCGACAAAGCTATAAAAGAAAAAAGTAATTTCCTCATCAACTTTTCAGTTATACATGTGCTATCCCATATTTATTTCACAACATAAAATATGTATAGTATTCTGTAAGTGTGGTAGGATTGTCCTGCATTTGTTGATTAAGAATTGAGAAGTTATGGTCAGAGTCTGAGACAATCAGGTTCTGTCCAGGCATAATATACATCACAGACTTCAATTCCAGTACTTAGCACTACAAATGAGGCTCCAGGGCCTCATGCCAGACTCCCAGACAATGAAGAATATGCAATTTGTTAATACTTTTAAAAATGTTTCAAGGGATCCATGCCTTGATACACAGGGTCTCTGGGAAAGAGGAAGGGATCGATCTAGTCCTCTTGGACTGCACCTAGCTGTCTTAATGGCTGTTCTTTTTTTCCTTGTGAATAGAAAAGGTTCTTGTAGAAAATACCATACCATCTGAATATTGTCATAATACTTGTGCACAGGAGAGTCAGAATTAGATAAGTCCTATTCCTAAACTCATATTCCATGTTCAGTATGCTAGTTAAGATGCTTGTTTCTCATTTTCCGTTCCACTTTCCCACCTTGACTTCTTGTCAGATTTTATTTCATCCCAATCTCTCAGTGCAATGTTATTTTGTGCCAGTTACAGAATGGCTGGTTCTTTTGTAATCTCATTCCATTTGTCTCATTCAGTCTGGTTTTTGTCCCTCTGTTCTTCTATGGTCCCTGACATTAGTGGCTCCATTCTTCCAGTGTTTCACCAAGAAGCATCCTGCATCCATTACTTTTCCAGTGATTCTAGAGCAGTTTCTGATTTGTCCCTTCTTTCTTCTTCTAACCTCATAAGAATGCAGTCCCATCCTCTTCCTCCATGGGGTTCTTTGTCCATTCTCTCACTCCCAGTTTCTTCTCTTTGCATCCAAGTCAAATGAATTCTTGTGTTACAAGTGTGTGTGTTGTATATTGGAGTGCTAGCAGTGTGACCACACAAGAGAATGTGCCTTCTACTCATAATTCTGCCTCCTGACCTTTCCCATAACAAGCCAAATTATATGCCCATTATATACAAGTTTTTCCTTTATTTTTTTCCCCCCAGAGCACCAAGAGAAAAGTAGAAGGTGCAAGTCATCACAAATTTGATTTCTTGTTCTAAAACACAGATGTTAGAGCATCTCAAAGAAATGGTGTCAGATGATTTAACCTTCTGCTTAGAGTAATTCTCAAACATTTTTGCTGAAGTTTTCCTGCAAAAATTCAGTCTCAAACAAATATAGTGAAGAAACACTTAGCTTGGATAAGAATGCATAATTATGGTTATATTTTGGCACCCATGTCTACATTATCTCATCTTCACTTAGTCATAGTTTGTAATAGTGTCTGGATCACATATATGTTGCATTCTGCTTAAGCAAGGATAATTTTTCCTAAAAAGCAGATGAATATTGTCTTCAGTGCTACTACCTCTGGGGTGACGGATTAGCCAAGACTGTCCTTTGCCCAAGGACTCCCAAGGAAGTCTGCCAGTGGATACATTTAGTGTCAGAGAACATGTATGTTGACTCGCACTTCAGAGTTCATTAAAACTTTTTTGCAAGATGCAAAGCTTGCTACTTGTGATCTGTGGCTGGATGAAGATACCTACTAGTCCAAATAAATTCTCAGTTTAGAAAAAATACTGACAAAGCATCTTGCTTTGCAGAAATGTAGGGATGGCATCTAGAACTGTCTTAAATTTTATCAAAGATAAATTTCTCATACAGTTTTCTGCTTTAGAGCCCTTAACCTGTTGGTACCAGAAACCTGTAAAGTCAGTAGCAAGGTCATTGTAGAAAAATAGAGAACAGGTATCCTCCCCTTTTTAGTATCCACTCAAACACTGCTGTCTGATGGCTACACGAGTTGCAAGATCCGAAGTAATGCAGAAGGAAGAAATACACTGACACCATTGGTTGAGTTGGTGTGTCTTAGTGTAATCTCACTTACTGAAGTACTAGGGAAATCAGTCTCTTTTTTGGTGGGTCAAAAGTCATGAGAATTGTGTCAAGACCTTTCTTTAAGTGACTGAAAGGCTGAAGATGAAGAGCTATGACAGGAGGTGGAGACCCTGTCTCTGAAGCGATATGAGATGGGCACTGTCCCCTGCCGTTGTTTACCTTAGCCAGAGTATATTCATGCCTGAAAGTGCACTGCTTGGTTGGGCATGTAGTTGGGTGTTACCCTCTTTGATCCCCATAAGTTCAGTCAGGGTCAGTGTTTCCTCTAAACGTCCTAGTTTGTTCTTTCTCATGGCAAACTCCCCATGAAAAGAGCCTCCCCTGTCTGCTATAGTTAATAACACTACATTGGTACCACTATGTAGTGACTCCCTTGCTATTTGGAAAGCCTTGGTCCTAACTGCACCATTTTCCCTTTCCATGTGCTAAAATAGGTATATCTTCTCCTTGAATAATGGAGTTTATAGCATTCAAATTGAAATAGCTAAAGAGCAGCTAGTTAAACAGGATAGCAGACCGTGTCTAATACTGATTAATAATAATTTCTACAGGCAAATAATAGTAAGTTTTGTCTTGTTGTTGCTGAGTTGGACTGTGAAGAGTGTTGGACTACTGAGTCTTGCTCTCTTACAATTTTTGGAGGGCTTCTATAATTTCAGGATGAGTGTCTGCATCTTGAAAAATGTTTAGAGTTTTGAAATATTCATGGTCTTATCCCATAGTCTTTCCAGCACAACAGGATGTGAAAAATTAATCCATTCATTGTGCATAAACACCTTAGAAAAGTATATATATGAATATCATGCATCAGTAATGCAAGTAGTACAGTATCATTGACAAGAGAGAATAATCCTAACCAGAGCACAATGCAAAAAACAATTAATGTGAAATAATGTACATATTGTCCAGGGATTTTTTTAAAAAGAGTAACTCCTGGTACATACTGAAGCTATTATAGTATTAATTTATTTGTATGCTTTACAAATCAAATACAAAGTAGAACATGGTCTTTTCTGTTTAAGTAACTAATATAAACAGAAGCTTATGAGCAAAATTGATTTTAAGGATTAATATGCTACTTTGTTGTTGAAATGAGTTCACTAATTCATATTTTCTCATTACAGATAAAACTGTGGTATGACAAGGTTGGTCATCAGTTAATAGTGACAATATTGGGAGCAAAGGATCTTCCTTCAAGGGAAGATGGGAGGCCAAGGAATCCTTATGTTAAAATTTACTTTCTTCCAGACAGAAGGTAGGATGAACACAAAGGCAAGGAGCATTTGAGAAAGAATTAGTCTGATACTCAGACAGCACGCATAGCTGAGCTTCCATATATATATATGGAAAAATCTTACAGTTTGAAATTTCTTTATTGAACATGCTATGTAACAGCAATGTGTCTTTGAACACTAAACACATGCTTACTTTCACTGGAGATTTTATTAAATACTGAATAGAAAAGGAAATGTAAACCTATGTCATTGCATTGGGATCTGTTATTTGCAAAGAATGTTATCAGTGTCTTACAATGCCCTATTTCCTCTGGCAGTTATTCATGCCTAGTACAAAGAAACTATTACAAAGTTATGTTTGCATATTTCTGGACTGATCAGTCCAGCAGTCTGGGTTACCCTAGGTCTACACAACAAAATAGGAACAGGTTTGGTGTCTGAAAACCATAGATTTCATATCAGTATAGGTGGCTCTGCCGAGATTTCCCAGATGCACCTTGAAAACTTCCCATAAAGCACAGAACTGATATTAATCTGGACTGGCATTATATATGCATTTAGGGAAAATCAAACTATGGAACTATGGTAGGGACCCTTTTTCCTGGATAGTTCCTTCATTTTTTAGTCCATGGTTTTCTGCCATTTCAGCTTAGGGTGTGGGAAGAACAGCAAAGGAAATGATATGTTGCACATAATTTTTTTTAATCGGTATTTCCTAAGATTGTGCCAGTAGGAGAACATGTTTAGCTTTATTTTGTAGTGTATCAACCAAATAATTCAAAGATTTAACCTGACTTGGTATGTAAAAGATTGATGTAAATTGATGTAACTTTACAGTTCATATTTTTACATCCTTTGCTTTTCCTAATAGCTAAACTAGGAAGATGTTAACTATCTCCAGTACCAGTTGACTTGAG
>NW_009943195.1:45231-59638 GCF_000696875.1 Nestor notabilis
ATTCAGGATTTTGGAAGACACTGCTTTTCCATTTTCATTGTTTACCAAAGGTTGACAAGAAAATTTGCTGTGACTGTAGGATTTGCTATATCATTGATGATAGTTTTTAGATGGATTGTCTTGGGCTCACCAATATCTGAACTGTTTGACTAGGTTCTTAGTTATTCAGATTGCTGCAGTGTGTTTGGAGATGCTGAAGCTGTGCTAAACTGAGAACCAGGTCTGCTTATATAATCTTATCTGCTTTTTCGAGATTAAAAAAGCTACCAAAATGTCTGTGTTCAGAATGTTTCACAATGAAAGTTGTAATAACTAAAAATACATAGAAGAAAAATATTTAATTAAATACTTCAAGTATACAAATACAAAAAGTTACATAACAGTAAATTTTATTAAGCTATACTAGTGTTTCCCATTTATGTAAAGTATTAAGAAATTTTTCTTAAATTATTACATGTGTTTTCTATCACTTATGTAAGAATCAGCAATTTCTCTTATGGAGCTCTGGTTTGTTTTGGGGTTTTTTTTGATATGTAAATTCATTTTCCTTTTCTTAGAGGTAAAAGCAATGTAAGCAACAACATACTTCTTGTGTAGTAGAAGGAAACGTGCCAGAGGTAAAATGCACTTAAATAAGTCAAGCGTTTAATTAGATGAAGATACTGAACTCTTGTCCAATGTAACTTATTTCAGTTCTCAAGGGCAAACAAATCTTAAGTATAATAGAAATAATTACATTATTTGTTTAAACAATGTGTCTGAAAATGTTATTTGTTAGTTAATATTTTGGTTCAGCTTCTAAGTAGCAGTTCAGAAATAAAATATCTACATTAGACTTACAAGCGTTTGTAAACTGAGAATATCTGCATTGCTGTATTAAAAAAATAAAAAAACCCCATAAATTAGTATGCAGCTGCAGTATGCAGCAATCGGCAGGTTTAAAATTAAGCATTGTTATAAGAACTCTTGTCATCAGTATTCTCAGTAGAAGGAGTGTGGGTGTCTTCAGTGAAACTTGTCTTCATCAGAAAATATTAATTCTTTCAAGCAGAAATATTCTGCAAAACACATTACTTTCAACAACACCCTGGAGCCAGAGCCAGGAGTTCCATGGTAGCCTTGCATGGAGACCTCACCAGGCTCCATAACATAAGGCCAACCTTATGGTGAAGAGCCACCTTCAACCTGGGTGGCTCCTTGGGGGGACCCAAAGGATTCTGGGAGCTGTTTTAAGAACACTATTTCTTCCAGTCTTGCTGGAAAAAGACATGTAACTCATTCTCAGGGCTTCTGGTTTCCCAGTGGTGGAGCCGTTGGTCAGGAGAACCCTATGGGGAAGGCCCCTCACTGCCTGTAGCTCCCTGACTATTCCTTCACGTGGGCTAGCTGCTCCCTCCTGCTCTGCAGTTTGAGTCAGCAAATGTAGGACTGGAAGCCTGAGTGAACCAGCTGGCTAGTTTATCTGAAATGCAGATTTTTATTATACCCAATGTTGTCTGCATACATGTTTTACTGTCAGACTGTGCCTCATGGAAATCCCATTTACAGAATCATAAAACCAACTAGGTAGGAGAAGACCTTTAGGATTATCAAGTCCAACCAATATATATATTGCTTTATAAAATGCTGGTTTCATAACAAACATATTAAAACATTTCTGTTTTTCAGGGAACTTCTAAAAATCAGAGTTGGCACATGAACTGGAAATCACTTAACATTAATTTTTAATGTGAAGTCATGAATTATTCTCAGTATACATGCTCAATATTATTTTATAATAAAGGACTAATCCTGACATAAATTATAGTGTCCATAATACTACAAAATGTACTGCTGATTTAAGATTTCCTACTTTCCATGATGTACTTATTACGCTAGAATGGTCTTTTGTACATTTTTAATCTTTAATTGTTTGGGATTTTTTGCAGTGATAAAAATAAAAGAAGAACAAAAACAGTGAAGAAAACATTGGAACCTAAGTGGAATCAGACATTCATTTATTCTCCAGTTCATCGGAGAGAGTTTAGAGAACGAATGTTAGAAATTACTCTTTGGGACCAAGCACGAGTTCGAGAGGAAGAAAGTGAATTTTTAGGAGAGGTATACGATTATTAGTAGTTATTATAGAAACACAGTTGCTCTCTGTGTTCATGTCTAGATACAGTATTTTTGAAAAAATGATTAAATGTAGCAAAGCAAAACTGGTTTAAATGGTTGTGTATTTGTCCTTATTTCACTTACTAGCAAACAAATCTGGCACCTATCACATAGTGTTGTTTTGAGATTCTTTCTGTGTTTGTTCTCTTTCAGTAACAGCATGCACGTGGTTTCTCAATTTCTTTTAGAATTGTTTTTTAAAATCCCTATTATGCATAGCTGTATTTTACTCAAATGTTGGAATGTTGGTGCCTTACTTGCTACAAGATATTTG
The DNA here is from genome assembly GCF_000696875.1 of Nestor notabilis. Taxonomy (NCBI): domain Eukaryota; kingdom Metazoa; phylum Chordata; class Aves; order Psittaciformes; family Psittacidae; genus Nestor; species Nestor notabilis. Next base: position 47,663 of record NW_009943195.1, read on the forward strand.
AATGGTGTAAAGATTGACACAAGGCAATGAAGGTTTTGTGAAAGATTTTTGGTATATTTAGGGTTGTAAAAGGCACAGGAACTTCATTCATATTAAATGGAAGACTTTTATAAAACTTCAGACAAAGTCCTTAACAATAAGTGAATAATAGAACAAAAGTTATGAACATAGCTATTTTTAAATAGCTATATTTTAAAATAGCTATGTAAAATATTCTGTTATGTAATGCTTTCCTACTTTCAACCATTTTTTCTTTTTTAGATTCTTATTGAGTTAGAGACAGCATTACTAGATGATGAACCTCACTGGTACAAACTTCAAACACATGATGTCTCTTCATTGCCACTTCCCCATCCTTCACCATATTTGCCACGCAGACAGCTCCATGGCGAGAGTCCCACACGGAGGTTACAAAGTAGGTTGCTAGTTTTACTAACTGTGCATAGTTTGTTTGAATTAATAGGTAAAGTATATTAAATTCTTGTAAATGAGAAGCTATCAGAATTTGTATGTTTGTAGCTGTTATGAATTAGTTCATTTATGATTATTGATAGTCTGACATGCTACAAATGGTGATATTGAACACTGTGCAATACACCAGGTTTGTTTTGTTGTGTATTTTTTATGAGACTACCCAGTTCCTGAGCTTAAGCAAATTACCTTGGTGTTTTGCAATATGCTGTTTTTATCTTGAAGTCCTATCTTCTATATTATGTTTATAATTTCATTGTTTGAATGTGCAGGACCTCTCTCTCTAGCTCATACTTCTTAAAAATAAAGTGACCTGTATTTATCGTAATTTGTAACTAAATTAATACCATGGCCTGTTGCCTTATTTTGATTCTATTTTACATGGTAACATTCACAAATGGAATTTCTTTTAATGGAATTTTCTTCTTGTAGAGTCCAATACTCTTGCTCCACAGTAGTTTGATGTTATCAGTAGGTATTTTGAAAATAGAGTATATATGATATGCTAATAAAAATAGATACATAAGAATGAGATAGTAAAAAGTGGAAATCTGTTTCCTTAATACTTGTTTCTCTAGTTTAACCTTGTTTCTCTAGTTTAACTGTTCTGTGTTGTCGATGATTGAAAGCTATCCTTCACTGAATTAATAATATAAAATATCGGTTGATACTGATATTAAGGAAATAAAAAACAAAAAAACCCAACAAACCAAAAAATATTTCTAAGAATTCTTTGGGTTTTTTTGAGTCATTGTATATGAGTGTGTTTGTGCATATGTTACACACAAACTCACAGAAACATATGCACGTGTAGCCATGCAAACAAGCTTGAGTATTTCATATGTTCTGTGTAGACTCCTATTAAATAATACCTTGTATATAAGTATTTCTTGTAGTTGACATGTTTTGTGTCTGTGCACTGGATGGTGAGAAGGATTAAAATGCTCCATATCATAATATTCTGAGATGGATACATTAACAGTGAGTTACAGTGCATAGCCCTCAAGCTGTAAGATTATACTTATCCACAAAAGAAGGAAAGAAATGATAGTTAATAGGTGAAAGTTCTGTTTCAGTTCAGTCCTCTTCAGTCCTCTCCAGTCCTCTCAAGTACCATGGCTGTTGCTCAAGTAAAGTTTTAAAATTATTTTTCTTCTATCGTTTTGGCCACCTTGTAACACGTTTTAGGAAGTTAAATTTTCCATGTAAAATTACTTTTGCAGACCAGCTGGACATTTCAGTACCTGTTTGTGTGTGAAGTTAGTGAAAATCCGCTTTTCAGGAAATATTTAGTCCTGCAATAGTAGTTCCTGCCTGTGCAATAAATAACTGCCATAAAGAATGAATAAAACTGTAACTGCTTTATTTTGGAAAGGATTGTTGTAATATTTGACTAAAGATCTTTTTAGTGATATTAACTCAAAATTTGAGGGTTTTTTAAATACTAACATTAATGTTAATACTGAATGTGTTCAATTGGACAGTCTTAAATGCCTCTCTGGAAATGTAGAGGGAAGGACAACTTAGTGTTTCACCAAGTTTATTAAAAAGAAGTTCTGCTTTTCAATGAAGGTGATTTAGCTTGGCTGTTCCACAAGTGGTACTTTGACAGCTTGAGGTTCTAAACATTTCAGCTGAATAAGAAATGTCAGAAGTTCACTGTGATTGCTGCAGAATTCATATACTCCTACAATAAATTATGCTATTTGCATTTATTCTGAGATCGGGATCCCCTGAAGAAGGATTTTCTCTAGTGTCCTGCTAATATATGCACTTCTCGAATCCTTGTGTGTTATAAATAATTTTTAGTTTAAACAGATACTGTTACAGGTACAGAACAAGGTCTCTTGGAATTAAAATCCCTTTTTTCTGGGGACTGGAGAGGCATCCAAATGGAAACAGCATCTGGTCAGAGTTCTGCAACGGCAGCAGAATCATTTAGCAGTTAAAAATAAAATTATTTTAAAATTAGTGTCTCACCTCTGAAATGGAAATAGAAGTATTTCTTGGTGTTCAGAGAAGTGGTGGAATATCATAGAATCATAGAATAGTTAGGGTTGGAAAGGACCTTAAGATCATCTAGTTCCATCCCCCCTGCCATGAGCAGGGACACCACACACTAAACTATGTCGCCCAAGGCTCTGTCCAACCAATTGGAACTACCAGTCCTATTGGAAATACACAGAACTCAACTGTACAAGGCTGTAAGCAATAAGCTGGCCAAGGCTGAAGTGGGTTTTGCACCAGTTGACCTCCAAAAAGCTCTTCCCACTCTAAATGTCATCGCTGGGGGATTGGCGAAGGGCAGATAGCTCATCTTATGGCTGTTTGCCTTCACTAAGCAAAATATTTATAGTATATTAATAACATATAGAAGTCTGTTTCTTTTAGGGTTTTTTTTGAGGTTTCAAAAGAATGTCAAGTTAAACTCAGTATCTTAGGTTTTTTTGTCTGTAGTTTTCTTATATCCTTCAGTAACAACTCTTGTATATAAAACAGATGTTATCCAGTGGCACATTACAACAATGTGGAAAAGTTCTCCAGAATGAAGAGAAAACACGTCTAGCAAGTTCGTCTATCTTTTTCAAAGCACATCTTGTAACATTTAATGTGCTGTTTCACAGTAAGCTGATTTCAATTTCTAGGGCTACAAAACCTGAGCACTTAAGTCCTCCCACCTTTTGTTCATTTCTGTGATGCCTCTATGTATAGATAGTGATTACAATATGAAGTACTTTATTGCATGTCCCAAAAAATTGTGAGTGTAAGAAATAAGAAAGAGATTTCGAATTAACAAGATTGTTGGTTGGTTGTATAAATACACATCTACACATCTATACATCTAAGCTTTCTTATCCTCATGATTGCCAAGTAGCTATAAATACTATAATTGAAGATAATACTTACGTGTTATTCTCTAAAGGTAGTTTAAAAGAACCACCTACACTTACCACTTACTTCTCTTTTTAATATCACTGAATTGTAGAGTTCCAGAAGAGGAGCAGGCTGTCAGCTCTGAAGACTGAATTCCTATATTTACAGATTGCCAGTAGCAAAGTGCAAGCTTCCCACAGAGCCCCATATGCTGTTTTTTTATGAACCAGCTTTCAGAGACAGTAGCTTAGTTTCTACATATATTTACCTCTCAATATCTTTGAGTAGGCATTATGTTGTGGTACAGACTGATCTAAACCAGCTGTCCTATTTCTCATGCCCAGTCCTCTGATCCATATAATCCATTAACTTCCTAATGATGCTTTTTCTTTATATTTTTGAAATAAATCCACTTAGAAACTGAAACTAGTATAGAATATAAAATTATGGCTTCCTAGATCATTCAGCTAATTATACTTCAGATTTTCATAAACTGGCTGGTTTTTGTCCAATGAGTATATTTTAAGCTTTTTCTTATGTGAAATGTGAGGTACTGAGTAGGTCTATTTTACTTATTGTGCTGAACTTCTGAAGTGAATTTTTAAAATTCCTTCATTTTCTCTAAAGTTTGACATAAAATCAGCCATACATTAAGAACTGCAGACAGCATTAACTACAATTATAGACAAACTGAACTTCTTTTTATATTGCCTCTGAAAAGAGATTGTAAACAGAAAATTAAAGATTATTTAAAAAAATATTTGGGAATTCCTGTTGTTGGTTAGGCCGCAGTATTATTGTTCCACTCACATTAAATAAGAGGCTTACTACAGATTACATTGAAAACTGAATGTTGTTTGAATGTTGTGTTCATAGTTGTAAGGATCAATGGGATGCAAGTTGTTAGTATTACTATTTATTGAGAAGTGATACAGAAATCAAGCAGGCTTTATACTACGGGATTACAAAGCAAAAAATACTTCCTCTCCATGTGGCCCAGAATGCAGAGATAACAGACATCAAATTGGTTCTGAGATGTTCTTATTCAATCTTTTACAGTTATGTCCATGTAATGTGTGCAGTTGTGTAGTTTGAGATGGTAGTGTTTAGGAGACAAAGAATACAGGGATATAATGTATTTTGAAGATATAGTGTATTTTGGTTTTAGTTTTATAGTGACTCTGAGTATGGTCTAGAAGCAGATTTTTGTTTTACTTCAAATGTTCTAAGAATTTCCTGATTATTTAGAATTAAAAGTAACTGATGCTAGTTTTCGAAGTCAAATTTTGCAGCTTTAAAACCAAGCTGTCCATTACTGATCTGCATACCACGGAGAGTGGGTATACAGTGCAGACAACAGCTAAGTGCCAAAACAAGAGAAGAAATGTGGCTATAACAATAGAAACAGACGTTTTCAGGTCTCTAGTTACAGCATATGTATGTACAGTAGTGGAAGGAGAGCTTTTAATTGCCTTGGGAATGCATGGTATGGTTTGAAAAAGCAAAGTGAAGTATAATTTGAGCATCCTCAGTAAGGGATAACTACTAAATCTGTGTGAGATGAGGTGCTGAAAACAAGGTGCAAGAGATTTCATAAATTACAGTGTTTTGAAATCAACATATAGAAGTGTCCTAAATGATGGGTCAAATTGTGTTTTTTTCAAGAACTGAACACCAGAAAAGTCAGTCAGGATCAAAATAATTGTAAAAAAATGGTCTGTGGAGTAGCTTTCTTTTAAAGGGAGTTTGAATTTCACTACTTTGAGAATTAACATCAGCGATGACTCCATTCAGTAAGTTTCATGATTCTTAAGGCATATAAAAAAATTTGGAAGAAGAGAAATTACAGTAATGATTGTTTAAGTTGGGGGGATGAAAAATTAAGAATAGTTGTGTTCTACAAAGTGATGTGTGGATAGCGTACAAAAAACTACATATAATGTTCTTTTTCCAAATTTTATTTATTCATTCATATGGGAATAAAATATTCTATAATGCATAAGCAAAGTGTTTGCATCACATAAAAAGTTTCTGTCATCTTCTTTTGTCAGATTTGTACATTTTTCTGTGTCAGAACTATGTTTTCTGGGGAAATGCTAAAAATTGCTACAACTGACTAGAAAAAACAGATTGATAGACAGAATTCACAAATAAAGAACACCATTGCTTATTAATTTTTGAAAAATATTTTTAGGTGGACTTGTCATTGCTGGGTGCTGAGGAATTTTCTTGAAAAGTTCTGTGGCTGTACCATCAAATCGCAGATGAGTTGACTATTACAGCTGCTAATTCAAGCCCTCTCTTCTACTTAAATGTTAAAATTTTCAAATCTGTGTTGTAGAACATCAAGAAATACACTTGGTGGTATGAAAAATCATTAAAGTTTAATAATAATTAATTACAATGATTCAATATATCTGCAAATTTACCCTGTGAAATCTGAGCCTCTGCATTTCAAACCCCAATTGTCCAATGAAAGCTATTGACTTCCTTATAACTCTGTGGAGTCTCATTTTACTGCAGAATCAGGATCTTGCTGTCTCAGCAATTTCCTTTAGTTTGTTGGGAATCTGGTAAGTCAGTAGGATAATTTTAAATAAAATGTCACTGAATCTTACTTGGGGGACTTATAATAATGCTGTTCACTAGTAGGTAATGGAAACAAGCATCAGTGACTTTTTTCAAATTATAATATGGAGCATTTTATGGTCAGTGCCACAGACTATGAATGATGAATGTATTATAAGAATTCTATGCTAGAAAGCAAAAATAACACTTATGTGTTCTCTTTCATGCTTCTTCCTTAATTTTTCTCTTTCTTTTATGGAGCACAGGCATTGGTCATGTTATCTTTGTTTGCATGCATAGATCTTTTGTTCACAGAATATGGATATATGCACCAGTATTATATTTATTATACACCTATGATTTATTTCTAATATTTATGGTACATCTATGGTTTACTAAATACTTTCATTAAAAGGTATTTAACATGATACAGGGGTGTCTGAAAAGGCCTTAAACTATCAAAATATTTTTCTTATTCCTAATAAAATAAACTTATTTAAGGCATTAATTCTATGCTGTTTGAAAATTTTAAAATAAACTTTAAAAAAATTTAATTAAACTACCAAAATACTTAAAAACCTGTTTTGAAGCAGTTCCAGGGAATTTGATTGTTTATAACATTGTTGCTCTGGTTACTTGATAGACTTATGTTATTAAATTACTCTTCTGTCGTATAATGATAAAAGAAAAGCAGTGTTCTTTCTTTGCTGAAATAACTTGGCAGATAGGGTAAAGCAACCTTGCTAGGCAGTTGATAAATAACAAGTTAGGTGTCCTTCAAAAAGATTCTAAAAGTTGTAGGTCCATATAGTAGCTTCCTTTTCTGGCTAAAGGTAGTGTGTATTTTATTTTTTTTCTCTTGTTGAAGCATAATAAACTATCATATAGCAGTGTGGTGGTTCTGATGAAGTTTTCAGGTAGGTCTAATACTATTCTGACTTTTCTGTGTTGTAACCATACAGAAACAAACATGGCTTCCTTAGTCCTCACTCCTATTATAATTACAGTATTTTTGTATTCTCATGCTCTTCAAAAAGCTCTACCATTTTACAGATCTTTCCAGAAGTTAAATTCAGAAAGACCATAATTTTATAATTATGTAATTAATTTATAGACTGTGTTGATGGATGTGGATGGCTTTCTGGTGTTGCTGGAGTAAACTAGAAAACTTGCTCGTACTCCATTTTTCATAATTTTTTACCCAAAGAAGAGTCAGTTTTGTATGAAATTTGTAACCAGAAGAGATTAATACCAGGAATACAAATATTAGAGAAGTTATGCAGTAAAAAGTTTGTAAATGATGAAAAAATACCCTGGAGCCGGGCCATGAAAATTAATTATGTTTATTAAGAAACCCAATTTGAAAACATAGAGAATTAGAAATTGTAAATAGTAGATGATTTAGTGATATGATCTACATATTCAGATAGTTAGTACTTGGATGTAAGAAAAAGTGTGACTTGCCAGGAGATACCTAGTCACCCAGTGACTTCTTCACAACCAGTTGGCAAGAAACTGAAAGTCTTGTTTGTCCTCTAACACTGTCACATCTTGTCACCTGAGATGCATCATTTACTCATGGACTGTCAGTCTTTAATACTTTAGATGGTATCTGTGAGCTGTTCAACTGTAAGGAATAAAAACATTCATAATGTCTTGCTAATGGCAAGATTCACGTTATTCTGACTTCTGGGCTTGTTCATACTACCTTATGGAAGTCATGTTTACAAAATCTGCAAACATAAAGTAGGAATTCGCATTTCTGATATTGCCCAGATATTTGAATACTATTATACTGTCAAGTTCAGAAGAACTAGTATGATTGCATAGAAAGCTAAAATGCATAAACCAGCCAGACTTAAGGAATGCAAACAATAAATCAGATTTTGTAAGTATTTAATTGTGCTCACAACAGGACTCTTAAATTCACCGGTAATAATGATATGTAGATATGGTATTCATGTATGTACATATTTACCAAATCAAGACCTAACTGGAGACAAAGGATTGTCTGGAACATAACTTCTGAGTCTGTTAAATTCAAAGTAGGATTTGTAGCTACATCTCAGGAAAATTCAACTAATAACTGCCTGCTGAGTTGCCCATAGCAATGTGCCGTAACTTTAGTGTAGCAGCTCGTATTATATGCCTAGTTGAATATATATTTTGCCTTTAGAAAGTTAAATGCTTGCTTACAGTAAATGTGCAGTTTTATTTCAGAATTGGAAATGACTGTAATATCTCTACTAGTCCTCTGTGAGTAGCAGTCAAATATAAATGTTGACGCAGAAGCGACTGGCATTTTTGTGGTTTAATTTCTTCTAGCTGCTTGAGTTTTGTTTTGAATCAACGTGGCCTACAGTATCAAATTCTTCAGTTTCCATCAGCAATTATAATGGAAGTTTAAGGTTATAAACATCCCTGTTACATGTACTGATTCATGTATTTTTCCCTGACACTACTTCATTTCAATATTTGTTTTCCAGATAAAGGCTTATATTCATATAATTCAGGTAAATTTCCAGCATGCAGAAATGCTTATTGTTTCCATATACATGCAGATTTTAATTTGGTAATTTATTGGTGTGCTTTTGCTACCTATTGTGCAGATGCTAAATTGCTTAAATGTTTCTTGGCTTTTCTTGTCCGCTTTTCAATTATAGGTTTTTTTGTTGGCTTTCTTTATCTTCATGTCTCTGTGTTGATATTGGAGCAGTATTATAGAACTATACCTGCTTTGCCTGCCTTTAATTTAGGTAGAGCCTGAGTAGGTAATCTGTAGTGAGCTTTATTAACTACACTAGGAAAATGCTAGTTTGCTTAAGCTATATTAAAAGGAACTCTGTTGTATGGCAGCTGTTTGAGAAATAATGTAAGTATTTTTAGAATACAGACATGGAGTGGGTAAATGAAGTACTGGCAAAATAAGTATTTATACTGATACATATTTTTACAGTTTCATATTGATTTAAATCCCCACTTACAAATCCAGTTGCTATATCTGAGAAGTTTGCCTTAATTAAATAGAAACAAATTAATAATGTACAGTTTTTTAAAAGCTTAAATGTTGTAGTGCATTTTATGTGGGAATTTTGCCGATCCTGCAGTTCTAATTATGGGAATCTCTTTGAGAATTAGTTTGTCTAATAATCTTTTAGTTATGTTTAAAAAGCGAAATGCACATTGGTAAGAAAATAGTTCCAATACCATGGTGAAGAGAAACAAAAACCCCACAGGATGTTTCTTTAGAGTGGTAGTAATAAAACTCAGTTTCCATTACATGTAGCTTTAGTCTCCCATGTTTCTTCTGTTCCATTCTCTCCTGAAAGAATCTCACGTTCTTCTCGTGTTTTATGATATCTTAACACTGGAAGAGACCATGTTTGCTGTGATGACTGTGGGTTTATCTGTGTGTGGATTACCTATAAATTTTGTCTTAATAGTGTTTCTTTTTCATGAAGGGGTTCTGATTTGTGTCTCTTCTGTCCATTTTCAAAGATCTAGAGGAACTCAATGCATTTGGTATTTCTACTGCTCTGTCAATGTAGATGAAATTGGTCAAAAACTTAAAAAAACCCCAAACTATTATCTGCAGGAGGATAGAGTGACAGATTGGCATGGAAATAGAGGGGCTGCATGAGAGATTAGCTCACAATAAGAACCCTCAGGCACAGACTAGATGAATATGAGAGAGCACATTCTCAAGACAGTTATTGTGAGACTGATTTTAGGGTAGCTTATATGTCAGCTTTGAACACAACAGTTACAGGCAATGCTACGTTTCTTTAAGTGGTTGTGAAGGTTTTCTGCGAGCTTCAGGGAAGGAGCTGATAAGCATGCTTCACTACCCTTTGTTTCCCCAAGGAGTCCACAAAGCCTTGTAAAAGCTTCCTGTAAGGGGCAGGATCCCCAGCTTGGGAGCTTGGTTGCTTTCTTATTCCTCTGCAAGAAAAACAGACAATTCCTTTGCCATAAATCTGGCACTTCCTTCTGTATTTAAGCTTACTCACCTTAATTTTATTTCTCATTCTGTCCCCTGTCCTAGTCTGTTCTGGCAGCTGCATTGGTTAGCTATAGTAGGCTTCAGTAGAGTTTTGAACTTCTTGTGTTGGTCTTCTCTTGAGGCCTGTATCAGAAGTAGTGTTGGACAATATATGGAGTACAGGAGGTGTTGTATCTTGCATTGTTTCCCCTGTATATTAATAATAGAGTTGAGCACAATTCTGTCCCAACTTTAGTTGTCATGTAGAAGTCAGAAGATATTTCAGAGCTCTCCACAGATTTTAGTTTAAAAAATAATGTTTATGATTGCATATAGTTTCGTTCATTTGGAAGAGTTCCAGTTATTTAGAATATTGTCATGGAGAGAAATACGATTCTGTTGAAGTAAAATCACATAGCACAACATGGTTCAGGTGGAAGGGACCTACAACAGTCATCTAGTGTGGCTGCCTGATCACTTCAGGGCTGACCAAAAGTTAAAGCATGTTAAGTGCATTGTCTAAATGCTTCTTAAACACTGACAGGCTGGGACATCCAAAGAAGGATCTCTAAAAATTTCTTCAATGATTTCCATATTTTTTTTGTCAGAAGTTGTTAAAGCTTTCCATGGCCACCAACACTGAAGCTTGTGAAAAGATAAAAAAAACCCAAACAAACACCCCCCCCCCAAAAAAAAACCCCACCAAAAAATTTATTCATAAAATTGAATAAAATACCTCACCTTTTTTCTTTACCTTATTGTTAGCCATGAAGATGGAAAATTGAAAGGTTTTAACACTAAGAAACTACTGTATTTTAAATTATAGAAACCAAACAGAAAGAAAAAAAAAGTACTTTTTAATGGAAATTGAAAACAATGTTGAAAATAATGGGCCTAATGATTTTTAGGTGGTGAGGTTTTTCCCAAACCCTGCAGTGAAAGCTGCAGTGCAAATGTTGTAAGCTTCCAGTTCAAGTGTGTCTATACTCTTGCAGTGTTGTCATGCTGAGTGGGATGGTAGCTTGTGCATCGGTGGTGGGGAAGGAGGTAGGTAAGTGTGGGAGGGAAAGAGGGTTATCAAGTTAGATGGGGAGCTTCTCCATTGTTCCCGAGGTAAGCTGTTCCTGGATAACAGTTTCATTGATAGTTTAAAGCTATTAAAAACTTGCCAAAGTGAGTGAGAATATATCTTTTCATTTCACTGGGGATGGGGTTATGTAGAATTAAGGCATTTTTTTATGTACTCTCACTAGCTAATCATAGAGCATGGGCTCTATTTTGCCTGCAGTCTGCAACTTTAATAACCAATAATTCTGGTGGAAGGCATTCAAAAGTCCATATTTACCATCTGTTACCACCCAGTTATCAGACAAAATAGTAATAATATCCCTAAGAATGTTTCATTAATAAGCTATATTCCAGTGCAATGGCAGTGAGACTTAATTAATGCCATTCCTCATGTTTGAAATCCCTCAAAGAAAAAGTTAATTGTATGGAAACTATATATAGCATCAATGCATTTCTTTGATGCACTTGGTGTCCCAGGTGTTACATGCTTAAACTTTTTACTGAATTTTGAATTCGTTAGAATGGATTTAATCTTCTTGCTCTTGAAATAAGTACCATATTTTATAATGGTTTTGTCAAACACTTTAATATATTCATTAAAATAACAGTTTCATTAGCAATGCTCATTTGGAATAGTTTCTGAGAGGCTTCATTGTCACATTTCCCAGACAAACTATGAACTTCTCATACACTGTTTTATGATCAGTGTTTCAAATTGCTTAGATAATGAAATGCTATTTTGAAATTATGTGGCTAAAGTGGGACTGAAGCCTAAATCTTCAAATTTACATTGCCAATAAGTTAGAAAAAAATGACCATATAAAATTAGTATACAGCAGATGAAATTACTATTGCAAAAATTGTAAGAAATATTAAGCTAAGCTGCCAGCAATTATACTGGTGTTTTGAATACTCAGTTCTATACATGATTTCAACCTCTGTACTTTCTAATTTGTTCAGTTTCTGAAGTTAATGGAAGATATATATATAAAAAATAATATATTTAAATAAAT
>NW_009943196.1:0-554 GCF_000696875.1 Nestor notabilis
ATGTTGCAGTTCCTCGCCCTGTAGGTCTCAGGTGGTTGGGTTGCTGTTGCTTGCTGTAGGGTTTGTTTTAGGTAGGTATCGGCCTCTGGTTCTTCCTCGTTCGTCTCCCTCTGCCCTCTTCTCTCTGCTCTTTAGGGAGGCAAGGGTTAAGCTTTAGTTTTTAATATTTATTATGCCGTTCTTTTAAAGTAAGAAGCATCTGGGTTACGAGGTGTTTTCCTCTCCTGGGGAGGGATGCCCAACGCGCTGAGATTGCATGCTTGCACAGTGCCAGGAGTCATAAGGAGCTTGGTCTTGAAAGGAAGATTGCTTCCATGGCAGCCTCCGAAGTACACAGTTGCATGCAGCTTTTTTCACATCTTCATTTAAAAGTTGTTGTGTGTTTGAGGATGTTTTCCATTAAAAAAAATTTGTCTTGTTTGTTTCAGTATTTGTTTTCAAAGGGAGGAACTGTGTCTCTTTACAGTTCTCAAGGCTGCAAAAAGTTTTTGGTAGGCTGTGGCCTCTGAATCCTTTCCTATGTAAGTAGGTCGGAGGTGCTAAGTATATTCCAA
>NW_009943196.1:605-32981 GCF_000696875.1 Nestor notabilis
TAGTAAAAGGAGAGCAAGAAGGGGGGGGGGGGGGGGGGAGGAATTCTCCTGCTTGAAAAGCTTTTGTCTCCTGTTTCTGTTGACAGGTTGTTTTCCAGACACTATCTTCTTTTCTTCCATTGCAAGTGCTTAGTGTCTTGCACTGGAAGACAACAGCTACAAACTGAATTCATTGCTCATCCAAGACACGTTCTTCTAACTAGGGTTTGGATTACTGCCCGCGCCTGGGCTTTGGAAGATTGGTTTTAAATAAGCACCACACCTCCCAGAGAAGGAGGGAAAGCACCGTAAAGGGGAGTTGAGCTCCACATCAGAAGCTCTCGGGGAGCTTAAAACTACGATTCCTACAAAGTATATTAAATAAATCAGTAGACTTAAAGGTTTATGGAAGGGATGTGCTTGTTACAAGTGCTGTACAGCAGAAATCAGTTGCACAGTGTGTAGATGTACTTCTGTTGAACACAGACAAACTTAGTGAAAACCAGTCACTTGCATTCATTTCTTTTCCTTTTCAGCTTAACGTCTTAAGGATGTGACCATCAGTATCAGACTTTGTCAGCGATGCTGCTGAGCCCCGTGCTTGTTGTTAGGCAGGACCCTGCTATCTAAGAAACTCCTGCAGGCAGGTCGTTTTTAGTAATTCCTGAAAACTTCTCTGGGAAAGATGACTTGGTTTTTATCTCAGCCATTCGTGTTCAGGAGTCAGTGGCTCGGTTAGGCCTCTTATTAGTTTTGGAGTGTGGTGTATGTGAGTCAGAGTGGAAAAACGTTCTAAAATTAGCCGTGCATTGTTAAGAATTTTATTAAATGAGTTGCATCAGTGTCTTTTTACATTACCATTTTAATGTGCCATTCTCTGTATTCTCAGCCCTGAAAAAAGGGCTCAAGAAGCAAGAAGCTTCGCTTTTCAACATTTGAATGTCTGCAAGCACGCTAAGAGGTGAACTGGCATGGTTGTAGGTAAACCAGTCTGCTTAAATACAGCCTCTTTGTTCTTCCGTTACCTGGACTAACAGAACACCGGGATTATGTTTTCCCCCAAGGAGAACAGGTGTATCATGGAGTTTCAGGTTCTTACATCAGAACTGAAGCCGAGCCATAATTTGAAAAGCATCTTATTTTTGAGATTAATATGTTAATGGCTAAAATTACCATCCTGCACTGAGCTGAGTACAAACAGATGTTTCTGCTGAGTGCGTTGCAGGATCAGGGCCCAGGTTGCCTTTTGGAAATTGGCCTTGGTGCTCTGGGAGCTATTACTTCTTTCATTACCTCTGTGTTAAATGAGGGCAGTAAGTGTGTTAGATTCTTTTTAAAATGAAAAACTTATGCAGCATATCTGGAAAAGAAATCCACTCTGATCCTCCTGGCATAGTTAGAGTTTTAAATGTTGGAAGGGGTGAAGAGGAGTCATTCCTTTGTAGTCTTCGAGAAACGAGTTGTGTGAGATGTGCCCACCTGTCTTAACATGTGAACGACGACATCGAGTGCTTTCTCTTTCTTTTTTTAACTTTGCTCCATGTGGAAAACGTGTTGTCTTGCAGGTCCTAGGAATTTCTAACATTCCCAATTTTCATTTCTATTTCTGATTAGACTGATCAGCAGAGAAACTGATCCCGTAGCTCTGGGGTGGGAAAGGCCAGCAGTGTGTGTGAGAGAACCATGTCTGTGCGGGAGACGTTTAACCCAGAAAGTTACGAACTGGACAAGAGCTTCCGCCTGACCCGATTCACTGAACTCAAAGGCACAGGCTGCAAAGTGCCACAGGATGTCTTACAGAAACTGCTCGAATCTCTACAAGAAAACCATTTTCAGGAAGATGAACAGTTCCTGGGGGCAGTTATGCCCAGGTTGGGTAAGTAGTTGCTCCTCTAGACGTACGTGGTCTTTATGTTGGGTCGGCTTGGTGGTGTGAACTCATTTGCAGTTCGTTTAATCGCTTTGAAAAGTGTATGTTATATAATGCATGCACAGCATCCAGAAGTCCGAAGAATGAATCTTATGTTGTCATTTGCTGGCATCTGGGATACAAGAATATTAGTTTAATTATTTATCATCCTGCAGTATGCTCGACTACTAAGAGAAGTCAGTCAGGAATGGCCATTGTGATAAGTACATGCTTAAGCGTTTGTCTCCCCTTTCCCCAGCTTTGCAAACTGAAGTACTATCATTTAATTTCTGGACCTTTCTATTAATACATTGCCTTTGGAAATTTATGCAATGAATGCAATAAATTTTAAGCAATTAGATGACTCACAGGTGAAGTTCCCCTCTCCCTCCCCTCCCTGCTGTTCCTTGGTCAGAGAAAGTGAGCAAGAGAAAACTCTCGCTTCAGCTGACTGGGAGCGGATTGTTTCACAGTTGTTGTTTTCCCTTTCAGTCCTTCCCTTGTTCCCCACTCTTTTTTGCTCACCTGTAGAAGCTGCCTGGGAAAGACTGTCTTTCCAAGACCTCTCTGTTCTTGCCAGCTTCACTTTCTCTTTGATATTTGCACAATGATGCAAGCAGTAAGGGAAAAACAGCCTGCACAAGCCACCTACATGGGGAACAAGGCGAGTGGAGGTCTTTTGATACCAGTTACTGTACCTCATATTGATATAATAAATTAATGTAGATAATGTGTTTAATGACACTTTTAATTCTGTTTGCCTGTTTACTCAGCCCTACGTATTCAGTCTTTGCTTTACAGCCCAGAATGATTTTTTTTTTTCCCTCAACTTAGGAATGTCAATGTAACATTTATTCTGAGTTATTTAATTATCACCTTAGTGTCCAATAACCTTATTTAAAATTATTTTAACATTGCTAATAGTCTATTAGCAGGCTAACAGGTTGCAACCTATTATTCTGGTAGAGATTGAATTCAGTGAGAGATTAGTAAGGAGCCCGTGTTCCTGCTTAAACAATGGGGATCTTTGTATGAAGTATCTAAGCAGCAATTGTGTGTGGAGCTGGGGTGGCACTATAATTTAATATTCCCCAATGAAGGACACTTCCAGCTTCTTATATCCCCAAATTGCTATTTATATGTATTTTTCTAAATTAAGTTTTCTAAATTAAGCATTTCAGTTCGGCAAATTTCTAAAATCAGTAATAGTTTGTTTTAGATTTATTTATCTAGCTGTTTGTTTTTTCTCTTACAAACTTACGGGCTCTAAACAGTAAAGGAACTGTGAATAGATTTTTCTTCTCCAGCTATATGAATAGGTAAAAAGCAGACTAATGCCATCAATGCATAGGTGTGATATTATGTAACAGGAAATCTGTTAGTAGTAGAAAGTGGAGAGTTCAGGTCTCTTAAAAATATGCTCTTGTGGTGAGTATCCCTTTAACAAATGTGTCTTGAGGCAAGTTTGGTGAGAAGGCTGCGTGGAGACCTCAGAGCAGCCTTCCAGTATCTGAAGGGGGCTTAAAAGGATGCTGGAGAGGGACTCATCATCAGGGACTGCAGTGACAGGGCAAAGGGTGATGGGCTTAAATTTAAACAGGGCAAGTTTCAGGTTAGATATAAGGAAGAAGTTCTTTACAGTGAGGGTGCTGAGGCACTGGCACAGGTTGCCCAGAGAAGTTGTGAATGCCCCATCCCTGGCAGTGTTCAAGGCCAGGTTGGACAGAGCCTTGGGTGACATGGTCTAGTGAGAGGTTTCCCTGCCCATGGCAGGGGGTTGGAAATAGATGATCTTAAGGTCCTTTCCAACCCAAACCATTTTATGATTTGCCTCTGATGCCTTGTGTTTCAAGTATAGACAGGTAACTGTACAGCCTGTGCATATGCACAGTGCTTTTGAGATGCGCTCAAGAGCGAAATTGCCAATAGCAACCTCAAGCTCACTCCTTTTTAATTCTGCAAGTGGTGTTAACCAGAACAATCTTAAATATGGCTGTGAGTGTATCTGTCAGTAGGAAACTGAGTTTGATATTAATTCTCACAACTGTTACAGACCTTGAAATCACTGTATTCTGTCCACTCTCTCAATAAATTCATTTATTTAGTCCTTTCTTGGTGGGACAGAAACGTAGCCTCAGAAGGACTGTCACAGCCCGTGGCCTGTGTGTCAAACAGCACTTTTGCTGTCATTGTGAAAACCTCACAGTAACATCAGTCTTGCAGCATTTGGCATGAATAGGTGAACTGAAGGACAACGGCTCCTATACACAAGTCTCTTCTCTGTACCTGCTTACGTGCACTTCTCTGGAGACACTGGACATAGTGTGTAGTGGCTTGGTAGCTTCTGTGGAGGATGTGCAACCCTAAATTACTGCTCATAAGCTTCTGTCAGCATCCTTTCTCTTCCTAGGCAAGATCTCCGGCCTCCATAGGAGGCAAGATCCTCTCCACCCACATACCTGCTGCTTGGCAGACCTGCTTTGTGCCCTCAGTAGGACTTCAAATGGAGCAGCTCGCTCCATCTCTGCTCAGGGCACCGCCAAATACTGGCTAGTAGCTTTTGCTAGGTAGTGTGCTCTGTTAATCCATGGGGAAAAATAACTGGATGGCATATGCTCCCTGAAAACTGCCTGGCTGAAGACCTTTGCCCTGTGAGGCATGCAGAGCTTGCTGCCAGCCCAGGGAGGAGGGAATCTACCTGCTGTTGCCACAGGGATATCGACAGGGAGTGCGGCTCAGGTCACATGTTGTGATTTGTCACCTTTTGTGCGGGCTCTTGCATCGCAACAAGTGCCACGTGGTTTTAATATTGCTTATTCTGTTTGAAATAGCCTTCAACAGGGAAGAGGCTGTGCTTAGTGGTGTGGCTTTCTCAAAGGATTTTTCCTGTCCAGCAGGTCATCTCGCAGAAGTAAGGCTTAGAGGTTAGCTAAGTCACAAAAGCTCCAAGTGGCTGAATCATCTTTCACCAGGGACCTTGGCTGTGACTTGGGCCATTCTTTTTGTTCCTCCAGAAGTGATTATGAGAGGCTATATCCTTTTAAAACTGTCACTATGGTTTTGTTGAGAACACCTGTTGAATGACAGGAAAACCTATTTGCTTTTGGTGGTGTCAAAGTCCTCCAACATAGTTCCTCTTTAAGTGTACATACATTCAAGCACAGATGTTCTTGATGCACTATCATTATGCTGCAAAAGGAGAACATTGTAGTTCAGTTCTTGCTTTCAGCCATTTGCAGTTCTATTCCAGTCAGGAGTTGTCATTTTTTCTTGGTTTTCTACTTGATTTGTGCTACGTGCTCTCTGCAAGGAAGGAATTGCCCATGTCTGTTTAGGCAGTATGGAGAGTTGTATTTCATGGACATGTTTTATCTGTTGCTCTTAACAAGAGAACTTGTAGTTAAGAGCAGACTTGCCTCACTGGTGGATTTCTGTCTTGCAGGAATTGGGATGGACACCTGTGTTATTCCATTAAGACATGGAGGTTTGTCGTTGGTCCAGACGACAGATTATATTTATCCTATTGTGGATGATCCTTATATGATGGTAAGTTGGCTAAATTTAGTAATAATTGATATTGCTGATTTGGTTTGTGCTTCTCGCCAATCTGATGGCAGTTTTGACTGTTTCTTCTAGATGTGCAGCGCTTCCCTGAAGCGTTCAAGGCCAGGTTGGACAAAGGGGCTTGGAGCAACCTGCTCTAGTGGAAGGTGTCCCTGCCCATGGCAGGGGGTTGGAACTGGATGAACTTTAAGGCCCCTTCCAACCAAAACCAGTCTGTGATTCTAATTGATTAACTGCAGTCTGAGGCTTTCCTAAATACACATGAAGAAGGAAAGGCATAGTTTCATCCTGTAATCTTTTCCATGTTGGCCAGGAATGCTGCAGTGCTGCTTCCTATAGGTTGAAAGCTGGGAGAACTGCCACCTCTAATTCAAATTTCCCTCCATCTGTTCTTTGGCATTTGGCTTGAAAAAGCCCAGAAGGGAGAAAAGGAGCTGTCTGTGAAGCAGCAGACAATAAACTCCACTTACAAGCAGAACCACCTTGTAATTGGCTTTTTTTGAGGTTCTGAAATAAGCAGGCAACGTGTTAGAACTGGAAATGCCTAAATGACAGTAGTTGGCAGTAACACCTGGCAACTTCAGGGTGTTTTGTGAACACAATTTTACCTCTGCCTGCAGATGAGTAAGTTGAAAGAACTTTTTGGAAGTCGTGTGCACTTGGACTTTGGTTCCTTTTGTGTCCCCATTTCATTTAGTCCGCCTCAGTAGAGATTCCTCTGTGGTGGTGATCAGTATTGACTTGAACGGGAGGTCACGGGGAAACAAATGAGCTTTAAAAAAAGGACTTAGTAAAGCTGTAAAGAATTCTATAGCAGGTGTTCATTGAATGAGTTAAGAAATGCTACAACTCATGTTTCCTGTGGTTTGGATGTGACTCCTTTGCTTTAAGGCATGCTTTTACTGCTGTTCATGTGATTGCATGCTTTATTTGCTGTTGTCGGTTGTTCTGTGAGACCCACTGGGTAGGCTTTAGACATGCAGTTTGAGATCAGGATTGGCTTTCTTAAGCATGCTTGCCCAAGTGTTGTCCACATAAGCAAGCCTGGCTGCTTTGGTTTCTGTTCCAGAGGAGCTCTCTTACTGCAGACTGAGCAGCCAAGATCTGAGGCTGGCCTCTGTAGTACAGAGTTCTTGAGTGATCCCAAGAAACCTGATTCAGGTGGCTTGCTTTAATATCATGTGGGAACTTGTCAGGGACCAGAGGAAAACAATAAACAGATAGGTTGTTGGAGAGCTTTGTTCAAATTCATCAGCTGAGAAACTCTTTTTCTCACCTTGTAACAAAAACTTGTGAGGCACAGTGTGAGAAGGCTGCAGTGAAGGGGGAGGGCTGTTTTGTTTGGAGATACAAAGGGTTTGAGATGCTGCAGGAGTGGATAAACGAGCCTGTGCCCAGATGAGGTTTAGGCCAGTGTGGTAGGAGTGGAACGTAAATTTGGCCTTAGTCCAGATTTAGCAGTTGCAATGAAGTTACGGTCTATACTGTGATCCACATGCACCAGCAGCTGTAACTTTGGTATTTTCTAGCTCTCGAGTCCCACTTTTCATTCTTGTCAACATTCATTTTAATGTGGTGGCTTGCCTCTTCCTCATCTGTTTTCATATGTGTATTTGTTCTTAAAAGCTAACTGAGAGAAGGGATTCTGTCACAATCCATGCTGATACCTGCAGTGATAATCCAGCAGCTGGATCCTCTACTTGGACCTTTCTCTTGGGGACTAGAGTACCTGGGGGCTATGTAGATTGCCATTTTCTTGGGGCAACATCAGTCAAATACAGTTTGCTAGGGGGTTTATGGATGATTGTTGAGAGCAGAGGAATGGTGAGGCTCAGGTACCTTGAGTTTCTGTCCAGGCTGACAGGTCGCCTCTGTTTAAGACAGACTGCTGCTGCCCTGCTCCTCCAGCTGCTGCTTTCCCTGTTTTCAGTCTAGATGTACCCTGACACATGCCTATTGTTACCACTCTCTCATTCTCATCATTGCTTTATGCAGTCCACACTCCGCTTCATTCTCTTTTACTCTATTTTCTTACCTGGTAAATTCTAGACTGCTTTTGGGCAGCTGTTCCCTGGTTTAGAGTCTCTTCCTTTCTCTGTGCACAGTGTCTAACTGCAGCTCCCTGTCTGATCTCTCTTCCTAGCTGAGGAGAGGGGAATCAAGGAGGGAATGCCAAAAGTCCACATGGACTCCAAGCTGGGTGCTGTGGCAGAAGGGATTAGAGAACAGCTGAGGAGGGTAGAACAGGATGTGGACTCTGCTGAGCTTTAGGTTTCTGCTTCAGAAAACAGCTTTCTCTCACTCTCATTGCCTGTTCTAAAACAAAGTTCTGCAGTTATGTGCAATAAAACTCTTCATTCTTTTGCTCTTTCTCTTTGGCTTTGTTCATGAAAACACGCAATCCATGTTGTGCAAAGTATCTCTAGGATGTCCACCTGTGAAATCTGTATCCAGTATAGGACTGCTCAGCTTAAATGGGTTGATGCTGGAAAAGAGACAAACAACTGAAAACAAGTTTCATAGGAAGTATCGAGCCTCTGATAATAGGACCGGTACTGACCTCTGTTGTTGCACCTCAGAGACACCTTCAGAGTACAGGAGCAGGAAGCTGGCTGGTTTGAGAGTGGACTTCCTTCCCCCTCCATTCCAGGAACCTTTCTGGTGCTCTTTTAAGAAGCAGTTTCACTCCATACTGGGGGTGGATGTCTGATCCTTCATCCTGTGCCCTTATAAATAGTTCTTAGTATTGCACATAGATACTTGTGTTCCAGGGAGACCAAGCAAGCAGTAGTGTGCAGGATCCAGCCAGGCTGACCCCTGTTTGTGAATCCTGTTGTATTTATCAGTGTTCACGGGCTGTATATTGTTCCCTTTGCTTCTTCAGACTTGAGACTTGCACTCCCTGGATTTATTTCCATAGTGGATTTGCCAGTTGGCAAAAGCAGTGTTAGGCTGACCTCTGACTACTGGAACGGAGCACTGTTGTCAGTGTGGTTTTAAAAACTTATCTGTCATTCCTGAGAGGGCATAAACCAGCAATGTGCTTGGTAAATACTGAAGATAGCTGAGGAGAGTTTGATAGTCCTCTTCCAGAAAAGGAGAATGCCAGGCTTTAGTGTTCTTAAACATCTCGAATTTAACAGCCAGTATCCATCAAACCATGCAGTACACAGCTCGCTCTTCTCTTAATAGCTTAAGATTTAAATGATTAAAACATATTGCAGTTCCAAATGGAAGGGATTCCCCTGATGCCACTGGAAGCTCTTGCATTTATGAAAGAAATATGGATTGTATCTAATTGTGATTTGCAGGTGTTATTTCGTGTCATCAGCAAGTGAGGTAACTGCCTGAAAACACTAATCTTCTTGAAAAACTCCTGGATGTGTGATTAGAATGTAAGGTTTTGGAGAGGGTGGAAATGTGTTTTGATTCAACCCCCACCATTTGTCTTCCAAGTAAAGCATCTTTCTGTAGGCTGAACTGTGTGAAATAAATGTGTGTTTGTTTTCATTGAGGTTCTGTTGCCTCTGAACTTCATGAAAGCACAGATTTATAATGGTAATACCAGATGTTGGTTCCAGTTGTGCAGCTGTAAACTTAAACCAGTTTTACTAAAAATGTGTGGAGTTTTCCAGAGTAACAACAGAATTTGTCCTGTATTTTAAAATGATCTTGCCATGCCCTAGAGCTCATTCTGTACCAGAAAGTTCTTTATCTTCATCAGGAAACTTGATATCTCGTCTGTGTTGGGTTTGCACCCCAGTGAACCCTGACTCAGCTCGATCAGTGCAGTAAAATTAGAGTAGCTGAGCTCATGTGATGCAAGTGGTGCCTTCTCAGTCCTGTCAGCTTCATGATTTCTTAGAGGAATCTTCAGCAGATGACCAGTTCTGTCTCTTGGACCAATTTTCGTTAGTGGCAATGGACACACACAGAAAAAGAGAGAAGTGCTGGAGCAGCTCTGCCATGGAGACAGGCAGAGAGAGTTGGGGTTGTTCAGCCTGGAGAAGGGAAGGCTCCTGGGATACCTTAGAGCAGCTTCCAATGCTTAAAGGGGAATTATAGGAAACCTGGAGAGGGGCATTTTGCAAGCGCATGTAGTGACAGGACAAGGGGGAATGGCTTTAAACTGGAAGAGGGGAGAGTTAGATTAGGTATCGGGAAGAAATTCTTCACTATGAAGGTTGTGAGACACTGGAACAGGTTGCCCAGAGAAGCTGTGGCTGCCCCATCCCTTGGCAGTGTTCAAGGCCAGGTTGGACACAGGGGCATGGAGCAACCTGCTCTAGTGGAAGGTGTCCCTGCCCCTGGCAGGGGTTGGAACTGGATGAGCTTTAAGGTCCCTTCCAACCCAAATGAGTGTGTGGTTCTATGCAAAATTAACAAAAATGTGCTGTAGCAAGATTCAGCCTTATCTTGTCACTTGAAAAAGTGACAGAGGAGATGTGTTTCCCTCACTGTGCAAGTGGTGAGGGATGGGTATGTCCCCTCACTCAGTAGCTGTGTGTGCTCCTAAGTGCAGTTCAGGAGAGTCCTCAGCTCCTCAATCCGCAGCACGTGCTCTCTTTGCAGGCAGCTTCTTCCTGGTGTCCTGACAGAAGAAGCACCCCAGCATGGGTGTGCTGCAGCATGGCTGTATCCCCCAGGAAGAGGAGTACTCTCCTAAAAACTTAGGAGTGTAGATGTGGCCTCTGGGGTAGTGTAGAGGAGCAAACAGCTTTCTCTTCAAGGTCCCTGTCTCCTATGTATTTCAATGCAGAAGAGGTACAGCAATGTATGCTTTTCAGATTAGCTTTCTAGGAGTTGTGAATTCATACAATGGTCATCTTCAACAGTATGTACTGTTGAATAAAATTCCACTGTGCTGGAATAAAATTTATCAAAACGTACGAGATTAAGTAAACTGAGCTTGTTATCACAGCTAGGCTTTGTCAAGCCTAACTTGAGCCTCAAATCAGGCAGCCAGTCTAAACTCAGTGTGGAATTCCTGTGTAGTTGGTGAGAGTATGTTGACCAAGATACGGGATGAATTCTCTCCTTACCTGTAAAAGGGAAGTGCAGATATTGGTTCAAGTGGGCACGTTGCACAAAATGGACCACACACCACATCTTTGGCCAGGTTTCTTAATGCAGCAGCCTCTGAATTAGCAGCTGTCTCGGGGTACAAACCCACGTGGGGAGTTTTGTTCCTGCCAGGTGTTTGACTGAACATCCACAAACATTCCTCCAGGTTTATTTTGTCTTTGGTTTTTCCCCAGGGACGGATAGCATGTGCCAATGTCCTAAGTGACCTCTATGCCATGGGGGTCACGGAATGCGACAACATGTTGATGCTCCTTGGAATCAGCAATAAAATGACAGATAGGGTAAGATTTTTTCAGTGCTTTCTTTTGAAGGAAGACCCAAACAGCGGAACATGCTTAGAATGTTTTTACCTTCAGTGTATTTTCTCCTTAAAATTTGAACGCTTAAAGAAGAGATGGTTTAATGAATGTTTCAGTTCATAGCTTGGGTCTTGTCTCATAAACGTTCTGAGGTCACTTGCCAAAGGTTTGGTTTTCTGTGGCATTGTAATCTGCTGCTGCTAATACCTTCATGCCCACTAAAATGGGGTCTCTGCCTCCATTGTCAATTCAGGATAATATTGCTCCAATGCAGCATTTGATTACCAATTCCTCTATCAATCTACATAGTTACTGGTTTGTAACATCTCTCTGAAGCAGAAGAAACTGAAATAACTTCTTTTTTCCTTTTTTATTTTTGCTTTGCCTTTTTCTTCCCCATGGAAGTGACAGGCATGTATGTTTGTTTTGCTCTAGCAAAAAAGGGATGTTTATTCCTAGAAAGAATTCAGTTGAAACTTCACTGGTTGGTGGAGGCTAAAAGCAGCTTGGTTCAAGTTTGCCTTCTTGCGCTGCTGTGGCTGTACCTGATTGCAACAGCAGGGAACTTCTGCTCTGAGTTTCCAGAACTTTGACTTCTTTACTCTTACATGACCTTTTGAAGAATGTTTCTTCAGTGTAAGAGTGTCTCTTCACCTCTGTTACACAGAGCTGTAGAACCATAGCTCTGTGGGGTAACATGGCACTTTTCAGGAGACCAGCCTCTTCCTAGGGTTGGCTTTTCTGTCATGAGTTATTTGGCTGGAGTGATTTAAGCCCTCAACCAGTCTTGAAATGACTAGTACTGCTGTGTATGGAACTCTGACTTCTGTTTTGATCTCTAGGAAAGAGACAAAGTGATGCCTCTAATTATCCAGGGTTTCAAAGATGCAGCAGAAGAGGCAGGAACATCTGTTACTGGTGGCCAAACAGTGTTAAATCCCTGGATTGTTTTAGGAGGAGTGGCCACGACAGTCTGTCAGCCTAATGAATTTATAATGTAAGTTAAATCACTAAACAATCAAAGGCACTCGTCTGAAGGGATACAGTAAAAGTCCTTTAAATACTCTGTTGTGATCTTGTGATCTGTCTCCTGATGCATAAAGCAGTCCCTTCTGCGTGCATTTCTCGTTAGCACTCAAGAGATACCAGGTCTCTTTTGTATGTATTTGCTTTCTTAAACAGGATGTCCTTTTACTCTTCCCCATCCCCCAGTATCTTTTGATCCTATTCTCTTTTTGACAGAAGAGTTGAGCTTCTAACCTCTAAAGGTACTGAAGGCTATTTTGGGACATAAATTTCTGTCATATTTATACATCCATTTTAAACCATCTACCAATTATCCTATCAATGGCTGCAGAGAACTGCAGAATTGCTGTCTTTACAGCTTTGTGTCCATTTAATAGTAGCTGATTTGGAATGTCCCACTGTGGCATGTTACACTATACAAATGAATTTGTTCATGATCCTAGTGCTGGTTATCTTATGCCCTGAGTAAGGTCAATCTTTTACCCCATCCTATCTTACAACTGCCGTAAATTGAAAGGAAAGATGTAATTTTGTGTGTGTCTGACTGCAAACATTGTTCTATTCCAAGAAATATTAGCTCTTTTAAGTAAGTTTGCAGCATTTTGCTCAATAATATGACATGGCAATGAATCCCAAAGGGTAATTCTGCCATTAGTCAGTTTAACTGTGCAACAAGATACATGGGTCTGTGAAAACACAGTTATCAGCACTTATTCCTAATAACGTGTATGAATCTCACTGTGTAATTAATATATGAATTCTTTGTTTTCAGGCCAGACAATGCAGTGCCAGGAGATGTGCTTGTATTAACTAAACCCTTGGGAACACAAGTGGCTGTAGCTGTCCACCAGTGGCTAGATATTGTGAGTACATGGCATGAAAAAGAACTGGGGAAGAGGGGTGGGAGTTAAAGGTGACCTTTTTCATTCCCTCAAAATAGCAAAGTTCAGCAGTGTAATAAGTACATGGAGGGAGTGATCTACCACCTCTCTCTCCTCCTTCCTCAATGTCTCAGCATTACCTGCTTATGTACAAAGTTCCTTTGGAATCAAGGCAGTTTGCTATTTTGTGCTTAGTGAGCCCATCTTAATTGCATCTAATTCTTAGTTCTCAGGCATTGCTGTAGTAAACAACATTGTTTATCAACAGAACAACAGACTGGCACCATGGGTAAAATTATGCCCTACTCCACCTGCTAAAGTAATTGGCAAAAGCTTATTTATAGCAATTAGGCCAAGATTGCTCTCTCTGTTCATGGGCTTTCTGCTTCTGTACGTGGTAATGTATGTATGTTTCACATGTATTACTCTGTGCATTCAGTAAGAATATTTCTAGCAGCATTATGTATATAGACATACTTCCATCTGTTACTTCAGGCAAAAATGTAACTACTGAACTGAAAAGTGACTGCAAAATTGGCATCTGCTTATGTTGTCTGGCTCCCAGTGATGTGTCTTCAGGATGAGAACTGCTCAGTTTACACTTTAAAAAGATCCATCTTTTCTACTTTTGGGTCTACTGAGCCAATAGACTGGCAGAGGAGTGAGCTGGAATCTACTTTGTTTTGGCAGTTGGCCACTACATTGTCAGATGAATTCTAATTACACAGCTTGTGTTGGCAAAAGTGAGAAAGAACCAGCTTAAACCCTCCTTGGAGTCTGAAGTGTGAGCAACAAGAAAAAGTCTTTTTCTCCTTCTCCATAGGGCCTAACCTGGCAATTCTGACCTCAGCAGAATCCTGCATTTTCCAATCAGATATAAAGATCAGGGCCTCAGATAATCTTGATATGAAAATGAAGTGAAAGAACAAGACACCAATTTTACAGTATGTTTTCTGCCCATAATCTTCTTAACATATGTGTTACTGTACTGACAAAGAGACTTGCAAATTAAGGACATTCTGAATTTCCACATATTTCAAGTACTTTTAATTTCCTTGACTGTCAACCAGAAACACTTTCTGGTCTGAAAAATGGGAAAAGCAAGGAAATCAATCCTCTTATTACAGGTAAACAGAATATATCTTTGCTTGTGGTAGGAAAATCTCTGAGTAGCTGTGCTGCCTTTTCTTTGGCTTTGTTCTATGAAAGAGTAGGGAAAAAAAAAATTCCCCATCTCAAATCCACCCATAAATCAAATTCTGGTAGGGAATATGACTTGGTATTAAAAAGTATGTGGGAGAAGGTCCATAGTACAGCAAGAAAGGAAAAATGTAGAGAGAAGCAGCTGCAACACAAATTCAAAACCAAACACCCAAACAACCTAAAAGCTGAGGTTTTTAACCCAAGCAGTAGCCAGTGAGTTCCTGGTGACAAGTGAAAGGAAGATCCATAAGAAAGCAAAACTTGTCTTCCTTGCTTGGTGGCTGCCAGCATTATTGCAGCCAAGCCCCAGCTGTGTTCCTGGCAGCAGCAGTAGGGTGCAAAGGAAGAGACTGCAAAGGGTGTACAGGGAGCTGGGCCCCATCGAGGGCTGGGTTAGGGATGTGCTGGGGGTGATGGAGCTATTCAGTGTGGTTTCAGCTGCCAGGCTGATGATCTGCTGTCCACAGCTGGCAATTGGCAGCCCTTTGCCTTTTCCTCTTTCAGCTGAAAAGCATGATAGGGCTTGCTGTGCCCTTCAGAAAGGGTTTTCAGCCTCTGCTGTTGTCTCCAGACCCTTCCCCTTTGGAAATTATAAGCTTGCTTTTACAAGTTGTTCAGGGATTTTCATGAACTTTTTCTACCTTTGTTTCCTTTTTACTAACCCCAGTATGTAATTGCTATAGTGGAGAGGAATTTGCATGTAATTTGTATCTTACCTGTGTTTGTGGCTCTTCCAGCCTCCACCTTGAGTTCTGCTTCCACCTCATCTCTGATTTCTATGGAATGGCCTTGCGGCTTCAAACATCCTGTTCTTACTTACTTCTAGTTCTTTGTTGCTTTATTTCCATTGCAAAAGAAAAAACAAATTAAATGAGTTTGTAGTATTGCTCTTAACAATTAAATGCTTGCTTTGTTTCATTCTGGATCTGGAATTACTTCAGTGTCCAATGAAACAACTGCCCTTTATAAAGGTACTATCTCCTAAATTGTTCTGAGACCCTTTGAGGATGAAAAGCTTTGCGTACAACGTGACAGAGGTGTGAGTCCATACAAGACACCAGAGAATAGGTGGAAGGAGATGCTGGTATTAAACTGTAAAGGAAGCTTATGAAACTGCCCTACTTCTAACTCACTAGAGCAATTACATCCTGCCTTAGCATGCATTCCTCAGACCTGGACTTGTGGATGTCAGTGGCCTTTCTTGATCAAAGTGTCCAGATGTGAGATCAAGAATTTTCCCTTAAAACACCAAGAAGCCAACTTGAGATTACAAATCTTAACATCCAGCAATAAAGTTCTTTTCACTTGGCTGCCAGAGAGTTGCCTTGAAGAAGTTCTTTGCCCTGGAGTAGGTTAATTCCACTCCACTCTGCTACTGAAAGCAAGATTTGAGGTGCTTAGTGCCTAATAGATCTTTCAATTCACTTTGCTTAGGTACAGCAGAGTAAAGCACCACCTCTGACTGAGGAACCTTTGCCCCTCTTTAATTGAGTTAAAAAAACCCCAAGTATATTTTGGCTGAAGGGATTTTTTTAAAGTGGGAAAGGTGTTATTTTAAAATATACAGCTACAAATCTAAAAGAATAATCTTTTATTTCCTCCATTAGCCAGAAAAGTGGAATAAAATCAAACTAGTGGTAACACAAGAAGATGTAGAACTAGCGTACCAGGAGGCGATGATGAATATGGCACGACTGAACAGAACAGGTAAGAAGAGAGGTGTGTATTGGGAGAGGCAAAGGAAAGATGGTGGGTGTTCCAATTCCATACTTAATTCCATTTCACTGCCATAGGGAAGTGTGACACAGCCACTTTATCCTGTCCTTCTGCCCCATCTTTCTGCTGTTCAGTGTTTGTGAAGCAAGCAAATTAAAATCAAACACCCTCTTTTAATTACACAGCAAAACCACAAATGCTGCTGGAGATGATTATGACTCATGTGAGTGCTGTGAGTAACATCCCAGTGAGTTAGAGGATGCTTTAAAGGGAAATACACTGGATTTGTTCCTCATTTTTTGTGCCTAGAGAACTCCTGCAGCCTGACTGGAAGGAGGTTAAAAAACAGAATAAAAAAGGAAAAGCTCTTCATTTTTGTACACTTCAATTTAAATTTTCACATTTTAATTTTCTCATGTTATGTGCTTCCCAAAGTGTGGAATATGTAGCACATGGCTGGTTGTGTTGTCCTTTTGGTTTGGTTCCCCCCACTTCTGTTTTTGTAGGTATTTGTGTTGGTTGGTTTGTTTTAGTTTTACTTGTACACTAGAAATGTTAACCCAGGATTTTCCTTCTTTGCTCAAAGTATCCTTGGAGGAGTGGAGAATTGAACTAGGTGTTTCCTTACTTCTCAGTTGGAGGAACAGGGATAGTGAAATAGCTCTTCTCCCATTTTATTCAGTTTTCATTTGGTACTCGTTATGTCATCCCACTGGTTTTCCATTCTTTCTCAAAGCCTTCCAGGAAAAATAAATGACCAGGATTGTCTTATGGCAAAGAGGCTCCTGCTCACTTATATGGAAGCGCCAAAGAAGGGCAAAACATTCTTGGTTTTGTTTTGTCCACTTATTCTTGTTGTGCACCTTTAACAATACTTAAATATTCTTAACTGGAGCCATTCTCCTGCATGCAGAGGTGCCCTTCTCCCACCAAGGGCTCTGTAGCTGCAAATGCCCAAGAATTCCATGAATGCATAGGTGGGAAGCTGGGGCCCTTGCCTCAGAACCTGCAGGATTTGATCTTAAGCTTTAAACTCAAGTGTTCAGCACTTAAGTACTGATGTGATGGTTTTATGGAGTGGCAGGGGAAGAGATGTGAGAGAACTGACCCAGGGTGATTCTGGTCCTTGCTCTTACTGAAGCAAAGCTGAGCTCAGACTCTGGCCCTCAGCTTCAGGAAGTTTGAATCTGGAGCAAACCCCTGGTTCTGTATACTAATACAAATTAGCAGCACATGTCTAATGGATCATGCTCATAAATATAACTGCAGTGCTGGATTTTGAGCAGGATTTAACACCTCAAATACAAGTAGAAGGTTTTAAGGGCTACATGCAGTATTGGTGGATTCCAGTTCCCTTCAATCATGATTTCTTATTTTATTAAACAATAACCCAGTTTGAATTAAAGGGATGCAACTTCATTGTAACTGTGCATAATATTGTTGAAGCATTGCTTTGCCTGATAACTTTCTGATGTGGGTTTGTTTTCCCCTCCCTCTCTTGTAGCTGCTGGACTCATGCACACTTTCAATGCACACGCAGCTACAGACATCACAGGGTTTGGAATCCTGGGGCATGCACAGAACCTTGCCAAGCAGCAGCGAAATGAGGTGTCCTTTGTTATTCACAACCTTCCTGTTCTTGCGAAGATGGCTGCTGTCAGTAAGGCTTGTGGAAATATGTTTGGCCTCATGCACGGGACTTGTCCAGAGACTTCAGGTAGGTGACACTTGTAGCACCCTCTTCCTTCCCTGCACCTCCACGTTAGAACTTAGTAACTTTACAAATGTACAAACCATGTGTTTTGCATTCAAAACCACAGTTGGTTTGGCATACAGCCAAGCTAATGAGCATTAGCCGCACAACTGTTCACAATTCACTTGTTCAGCCTAACTTCCAAACCACCATCCTAGTCTGGATGCCTTCTACTTCCTTATGAAACACTATTACACAAACCCTTGCTGTATCTAGAACATTTGGCAGTTAGAGGTTAGTGATGATTCTGAATTCTTTTGAAATCTGATTTTTCTTTATTAGCTGTTAACCCCAGAACAGTGAATAGCTGAAATTCCCAGCACAGCTGACAGGCTTTTCTCCAAGATAAAGCCACCTGCAGCAGGTTTGCCAGCCAGATGAGTGGTGGTTTGGTTCTCAGTATGAATATGTGTGAAGTTTAATGCTGAATGGACCAGTCTTGGGGGGGGCTTCTGTTCACAGCATACAGACACTCAAGAATATAGATTTTTCTTTCTTATATTTATGAAATGTGACACTAAGGGACTGTGACTGGCAGTAAAGAGAAGAAAAAAGGAGAAGAAAAATCACTTGCTTTCTGATCCACTCATTACTTGAGTTCTGTATTTAAAAGTGCTGCCACTCACAGTGACAATGAATACAACAGATGTGTACTGAGAACTGAGCTCTGGACAAACAGTTAACCATCAGGTGATAAGAACTTCTGATGGGTTAGAGGTTGCCCTATTATTTGCTGACTAGCTTGATCACTGTCTTCTCCTGTATTCTCTCTACTTTCCCTTGAATCTTCTGTCCTGTTGCATTTTGGTTTTCTTGTTTAAACCCACTTCTTTTTGGGAAATGGAGAAGATGTAGCAACAAATCTGTCTTTTATCTCATTTCCCCACCCTCTTCCTGCTCTCCAAAAGTATTATCCAAGTTCTCTGCAGCTCACAACAGAGGGGGCCCCTTGAAGCAAAACAGTCTGAAGATCTGGAAAGAAGCATCTCAGTGAGAGCCATAAACTTCCCCCCTAGTGAATACACAACTTACCAGGATCTGCTGAATTGTTCCTTAGCCATCTGTGTTTAAACAGACACTCTG
This sequence comes from Nestor notabilis, assembly GCF_000696875.1. Lineage (NCBI taxonomy): Eukaryota > Metazoa > Chordata > Aves > Psittaciformes > Psittacidae > Nestor > Nestor notabilis. Next base: position 19,104 of record NW_009943196.1, read on the forward strand.
TCCTACAGAGACAGTGTGGCTCAGATGATGTGTAACAGGATATGGGACGTGAACCCTTTTCAAGAGTTCAGATCCAGTGTCAGGCAGCAGAGACCAGAAATATCTGATGGCACTTTGGCAAGCTGTGTCAATAAGGTTGGTAGCACCAGACAGATCCTTACTACCCAGGAGCCCACATAACCAGAGCACTAGTAGCGTTTGGTGTCAGTTGCAAAGAGTCCAAAACATAGCATGGACACAGAGCTGGAATTGCAAGATGCTCGTTCAGGTGAGTGGTTGTGGCAGAGATTTGTATGGGAATGGTTATGCTGGAGTCTTCAGAGCTGCCTGTCCCGCTCCCTGGGGATACCCAGTTCTGTCTTTCCACTGAAGGAATGTAAAGCAGCACGGATGTCTGCACTGCTGGCAGAGTACTTGGAAGTGGAAAACAGTTGACTTCGGAATTTCTTCTGGGACTGAGCAGGAGGTGTCTTTGAAATGCTGACAGGTTTCAACATAGATGCTGATGGAAAAACCAGGACATATCTGGTTATTTGTGAACTTTGGGTGCCTCAAAACATGTATATTTGATTTCATCACAGCACTGCACTTCTTGCGTTAGAGGTGGCTGGAGGGATTTGTTACAGGGCAGTGTCTGCCAAGTGTTAGAAAGATCCATAGCCACGTGGATGCAATAGCTCTGGTCTGAAAGCTCTGTAAGTGCATTCCCATAGGCTTTCAGCTTATGCTGGACAGCCTGACACGTTGCAGCAATGTGTGTTAGCTTGGGCACAGTGTGCTGGGGTGGCTCCCTAGCACTCAGATCCGGGCTGTTCACACACTTCATGTCCTGGGGCTGATTTACATGAAGCATCTGCCTCGCTGTGCCCGTATATCCAGTTGTGAGGATGCCTTCTGGGGGAGCTTCTCAGGGCTGTTCATACCATAGTACACATATACTCTTTCTCTTTTGGCTTAAACTTCCAGAAATGCTGTCTGTGGCTTCTTCATCTGCGAAGAGATGTTTTTCAGCAGTGGGAAGGCAATGAGAAATTTACTGGAAAACAGTTTGAGTGGATCTTAAGACTGTTGTGTTTTTTTCCAGTGCACATTTGCTGGGCACCTGTTGACAAAAGTCAGTGTTGGAAAGATCTATGATGTGATCTGTTCCATCCTCCAGGCACTCTTGCTTATGGTGTCCTTTCTTCAGATTGCCATTTTACATGATTTTACACTCTTTTAGTCTGGTAATGGCTAAAGCTGCAGTCAGGCAGTTTGTTTCAGAATAATTAATTGTGTGTATTAGACTGGCTATTTGCAGGAACAGGTTAGAGTTACTCTTTGTGAGATATTTGTGCATGTGTGTATTTTTGTCAGTCCTGGTAACTTCATAAGCTGTTGAATGGTGTCAGCCACCTTTTTTAGTGTAGTAGAAGCATCTCAGCAACTTGGTGTTTGTGCAGGTTTTGTGGAAATAAGCAGATGGGTAGAAAATAAGGGCTGTGTTAGTGCCTGACAAGAGGCAAGGCAATGATCTCATCCTTTCATAAGTCATTGTAGGAGAAAGCCATTAGCAGGAGCAAGGACACTTGGTTTTGATTGTTCTGCTTTTGAAGTCTCCAGTCTCCATTTCCCCGCTTGCAAAACAGCTTGTTAAACCCAGCAATGTTCAAAATCTCTTACCCAAAAAAACCCCTTTCATGTTTAAAAACAAGGTAAATAAGGACAGGCACCAAGTACCTGCATCCTTCCAACCCCCAACAGCAACACGCAGCCCACTCTCAAACTGCCACAGCCATTCATGTATTCAGTCTACACGTCATGTGCTTTGTCTTGAGCGGTGGCTGACACAGACCTTAGAAACGTGGCACCATGGATTGCTGCTTGCTTCAGTGCAAGTGGCACTGAGGCTTCATTTTCCACAGGCAACAACTTTTAACTCCTGGTGGCTTTGACCTTGCACTAGTGAAGACTTCGTGTGGCGGGTGGGCCCCGGGGCAAAAAAACACCAGCCGGGGAGACCAGTAACATCAGCTAGACTACATCATGGAATACCTTCAGGACTTAAACCAAAGGGTTAAAGAGACTGGTCAGTTTGGCAGAGAAATAATTAGAGTCCCTACATGTAGGAATCCAACTGCCCATTGAGAGTAGCCCATAGACTTTAATAAGGGTTACAGACCAAACTGTGGGATGCAGTCAGCAGGTGGGAAGTAAGTCTTGATCAGAAATTGGGATTTTGTGCATTTTTTCTGATCTTGCCAAGGAACGTTAAGAGGGTGTGTGTGTACAAGTGGTACACAATAGCAGAGAGAAGAGTGTGTGCTGAAAAGATAAGGGACAGAAAGTTATTCTTGTGCTCTTTCTTATTTCCTTTTTCACCATACTTCTACTCCTCCCTTCTGGCTAGTTAGCACATTCTCCACATTACCACTCGTAAACCTCTTCCCTGACTCGCTTGCACCATGACATGTTTATCTTCAATTCAATTTAGAGCCTTCCATGGCAGTGGTACATAATTCCTTTGCAATTGGTTTGTCTGATACATCTGGAGTACCTTAAACATTGTCTTTCAAGAGACAGGCTTTTTTTTTTTCTGGTTGGCACACTCACCTGCTTCATGTAGAACCTGAAAAATAACTTCCACAGCTCCACATATCCTTGTATGTAATTCTCCTGTTCAGTAGCTGCTTCTTCCTCACAGTGTCTATGGTCATCACTGAGAGGACTGTTTGCTTAGAAAAGCTAAATAAAGGTGCCCAAGGTGATAAGAAGCTGTCCAAGGGCCACAGAGGAGGAGGTGGCGCCCAGCTTAGGGTGCCTGGCTCAGCAGGTGCCCCTTCACCCCCAGGCTTGGCTCAGAGCTGGTGGCGCCATTCGTGCTGCTGGCTGATGCCCATCTGCCCTTTGCCCTGATAAGAAGACTTGAGGTTAAATAACTCCTTAAGAGTAAGCAAGTGTCAGCATGTGCCCATATTCCTGTTTTGTGTAAATGTTCTCTCTTGTCCATGTTCCCCAATGTTTTCCGATGGAAGAAGATAGTTTAACATCCATTACAAGAGGCTGCTGTGTGTCAGAATAGCACACGTGTACAGACGTGAGCTGGACAGTGCCTTGAGCCTGATCAGAATCATGGAATGGTTTGTGTTGGAAGGGACCTTAAAGCTCCTCCAGCTCCAACCCCTGCCACGGGCAGGGACACCTTCCACTAGAGCAGGTTGCTCCAAGCCCCTGTGTCCAGCCCGCCAGGGATGGGGCAGCCACAGCTTCTCTGGGCACCCTGTGCCAGCACCTCAGCACCCTCATAGTGAAGAATTTCTTCCTAATATCTAATCTAAATCTCCCCTCTTTCAGTTTAAATTAAACTCTTAATTAGGCATCTGCAGATGAGATCAGTGCTCTGGGTTGCAGTGCTTCACATGTTTGCAACATAGCATAAATGTGAAAAAGGGATAGAGAAAAGCTGCATTCTCTTGTAATAAAGGGCAGCACCAAAACACTTAATGATTTGGTCAGAGCCTCCTGCAGATTTGTGCCAGAGCTGCCAGTGAAACTCATTCTAGTAAACGCACTTGCCAAGCTGCCTTTTTCAGTGCTCTGGGGTTCTTGGAATAGGGGCATTGTTAGGTTTAACAACTGCATGGGGAGCTTGCTCCCTGGTTATTGTGCTGCTTCTGAAAAACGTTCAGTAGGAAATCAAATATTACTCAGTTGTCTCGGAGGAAAAAATCTTACGGGAAAGGCTAAAAAAGGTTAGAAAACTCTCAAACAAAGGGGTCAAAAGGACCGTCACAGGGAGCTCTGGATCAAGCCTGCGTTTCATTTTCTGCCTCTTGCATTCTCTGGTAGCAGGCCCTACTCTGATGAATGGTTTCACTGTGGGCAAGGGGATTGCTTGCAGAATCAGCTGCTACCAATATGTGCTTATAGGTGTCTGAAGATGACCTTTACCCAAAGCGGTTCTGTGCAGAGGCACTTTGCAGTCCTCTGTTGGAAGTTCACAATGCTGATGTTGTTTCAGTATGTCATTTGTTGGCATCGCTATGGTGTCCTGTTGCCAGCATCTTTTGTGTGTGTTTGGCTTCATTTACATAGCCACTAAACACTGAATCCAGGCACAAACCTCTTTCTGTAAAGCAGGAGCTCAGGCTTCCACCGTGTCTGCTCTTGCAGTTCGACAGACCGAAGTCACCGAGCGCTTGTCGAAAGAGGGGTTTGGCAGGTCAAGGTTGAAATGCTTTGCAGTCAGACTTCAATGCTCTTTCTTACCTTCACAGGGGGCCTCCTCATCTGTTTACCACGAGAACAGGCAGCACGTTTCTGTGCAGAGATCAAGTCTCCAAAGTACGGCGAAGGCCACCAAGCGTGGATCATCGGCATCGTAGAGAAGGGCAACCGCACAGCGCGGATCATCGACAAGCCTCGGATCATCGAAGTCGCGCCTCAGGTGGCCACTCAGAACGTGAACCCCACGCCCGGTGCCACCTCTTAATGTAGATGAAATGGCTGTTTGTTTTTAAATAGATCTATTCCTTTATCATCCTACGATTTAAAGAACTGTAAAGAGAAAAGAAAACCTGTTGTGTCTGCACATCTGGTGGCCTTCGGTCAGTTTATGAGTGGATACAATTAATGAAATAAAATCCATTGCCTTTTTTTCCTGTTACATTAACTGAAGATGCACCTAATCTTGAGGCAGCTTCTGAGTTGAGAATTATATTGTTATCCAATACTGTTGATTCATTTTGAATCTTTAGACACTTATCTCTTGCCGCATAGGCTCTTTTTAAAGGTGCTTTCACGTAGCACAGACATTACCAGTAGTAGTGTCAAATAGCAGTTTGTGTCCTTTCATTATATGTATATTTATCATAAGTCTAATTTTGATGCCTTGAGTGATATTCCAGAAAGGCAATAAATTGAGAAGCGACACCATGGGTATACCCAGTAGAAAGAGGGTTGCATGATTACATTCAATCTTTGATTTTTTTATTTTATTTCTTTTTGGTTTTGTTGGTGGTGTTCCATAAGGTTTAGTCTTACCAAGAGCATCCACGATCCTGGACATTGCTTGGTAGTGCACTCTGTTTAAACCAGCAAGTGCTGACTTTGCATGGAAAGCACTTCAGAGTCGAAGGAGTCAACTTCTAATTTCATTATTTGTAGACCTGACAATATTTACTGTATTATCAATGATTTTTTTCTTTATTGAGAGTAAGGAAAAAGAATTCTTTCTTTATTTTGCAATGTGATTGGATGTGCTATAGTGCAACAAAGGTTTTGCAGACCAAAAGGAGGTTCCTGTATCATATTCATTTACAAGTCACTATATAAATAACTACACAAATAATTTTTAAATATAATCAAACTAAAATAAACCTCTGTTCTGTGGATGGTAGTGTTTAATACATTTTATATTTTGTATAGTGATTACCAGACTTCTTTTTTTTTTGTTTGTTCCTTTAAAATCAGCAGCTGTTTAGTATAATTCTTAGTATTATTTTGTTCTTTGCTCAGATACATTTTTCTGCACGCTTTTGTGATCTGTGTTTAAAATCTACATTGCCAACATTGCAGCTTGAACTTCAGCTTGTTATTCAAAATAAATATTTAATTTTTTTTATTGCTCTTGTAGAAGTGCATGAACTTCTTTGCTTCCTACCTGAACGACAGACTGCAAAGAGGAGAGCTCCTCATGGGGTTTATTTGATTGCAAGTGGAATTATAGTGATGGTTGTTGTTTCTCCTTTGATCATCTGCAAGCTGTGATGGCCAGTGGTAATCTTGAGTATCTCCTCCTGCGTGCCAGAGCTGGGGGCAAGCAGGTTATCTCCAAGTATATTACCTGCTTTATTTGGTTTATTTTACTTATCAGCACAAAGCATGCAGCAGTTCTTGCTTCCTCTGCCAGACGTGGACTTCTGAGCAGCCCTGGGAGTGGAACAGATGCCAGAACCCAGCTTTCCCCAGTGCAAGAGGATCTTGGATAATGGTCGCTGCTACCAGCAGGAGCTACTTGGTAATTAGTAGAAGGGGCTTCTGTCTGTGACAAGTGAGTCACTAGAGATGAACCAGTGCAGACACCATGCAAGGTTCACAGTTCCACTCTTGTTCCTGAGACAGCTCTGGCAAAACATGGCTCATCTCTTTTCCACTCATCATTCTCAACAGGCACCCCTTGCAAAACTAGGTTTCATTTTATTCTTCCCCCGTTTTGTGAGCAGCCTAAACCATGCAGAGCCTTGTGCTCCTGAAGAAGACAACTGAGAGTTACGCGTTCACCACAAAACCTCAAAGCAGTAACTGAGTTTTTCACTTTGCTTTGGAAAGAAAACAGTTTTTTCACAGCAATTCTGAAAATAAAGCATCACCAACCAGTTGTCTGTGCAAATAATGCTGATTTAATGCCTTTCTTTCTGCCATTTTTTGAAGTATGTTCTGTATCCTGATACAAAACAGTGGAGCTGGCTTCTGTTTGGTTTCTTTATGGTCATGGTCAAAACTGTCACTACATAGGTTAATTTATTAGACTAAAAAGGCAAAACAGCTGGATACTTCTTACATGTGGAAGTGTTTGTTACCAAGATGTGTTGTATTTTAAACTGTTGCTAGCTCTAAGTTCACCCTCAGCAGAAAAACATCCTAGTTGGTAGATCCTGCTGTTTTTTCTCACGTACCTTGCTTAGCTCATCACCCAGGTGTGAAACCAACACTGTTCCTTCCCCAGACAGGCCTTGAATGGTGGAAGGTTCATCACTGGCATGAAGGCAGGCTGCTTTTTCAGTGAGGTGAGTGGAAATTCACTGCCGTGGTGCTAACTTTTCCTGGCAGGACCTGTCTGGACTTCCAGAGGGACACTTCCCTTTACAGTGGTTGGAGCCAGCTGTGAGCAAAACTTTTCTCAGGTGAGCTGATGGTGGAAGCCTCTCATGTTTCCAGATGGCTGGAATTTACATCCCAAAGTGCTTCCTGGCTTGGCAGGCTGGTGATAATTGAGTTGGGAAGCCCTCTGTTAGCATCAGGAGTGTGGTGATTTGTATAAGCAACTTACGACTTCTTTTGCTAAGTAAGAGATGTAGATAAAGCATAAGCTGTAGGAAGGCACAGCTTGGGCTAGCAAGTCCAAAGTTGTGCATCTTTAAGTAAGACTCTTAAAGATCTCCTTTTAAATAAAGTTATTTAAGATTCTGGCATCAAAAAGCCATGAGAAAGCAGCAGTGAACAGTTGCTTGACGTCTCTTCAGTCATTGACACAAATGTCCTGTACTGTTGTTTGCTCACACAGGTACCTCTGCACGCACCAGCTTCTATCCCTCAGTATGAGGAGGCTGCTGTAAAACTACATTGAAGTTGTGAGGAGAGTGGAGATTAAAGACTTTTAACAGTTGGAATATCCACCAGCCTAATCAACACGTTTGATAAGTAGCAGATGTTCTTGGAAAGCCAGTATCAGTCCTAATCTGATCTAGTTGAAGATGTCTCTGCTCACTGCAATGGGTTGGACTAGATGACCCTTCCAACCCAAACTCTTCTAAGATTCTACTATAGCGGTTTCCTCAGCCTTTTGCTTTTCCCTCTGCATCAGGGAAGAATAACACTTTTAAAACTATCTGTGGCAGCATACAAAGTCCAAATAGTTTTGTCCTTTTTTAGGTGTTATTTTAATTTCATGTTTGGCTACAAATTCAAGACTGACCCATTTCTACTTAATGATAGAAAAACTAGAATGAATGCTGCAGTGAGAGAGCAGCAAACCTGAGTGGCTGAGGGGGACAAATGGGCACTGTGGCCAACCTGTGCTGTACTGATTTGTCACTGAATGTCTGGTTAACAGGCAGGAAGAGTCGCCTTCTGGGTGTGCATCTGCACTCTGACCACAGGATGTGAACGGGAACCTCTGTGGCTGGTGCTTAAAGAGGAGAAAGGTAACAAAATACTTTCTTACTTGGCTTTTGGATAGGTATTTTTCCAAGGCTGGTGGTCATGAGGGAGAATACCTAAAGGGGGCCTGTAAGAAATCTGGAGAACGACTTTAGTGACAGGACAAGGGGAAAGGATTTAAATTAAAAGAGGGGAGATTTAGGTTAAATATTGGGATGAAATTCTTCCCTGTGAGGGTGCTGAGGCGCTGGCACAGGGTGCCCAGAGAAGCTGTGGCTGCCCCATCCCTGGCAGTGTTCAAGGCCAGGTTGGACACAGGGGCTTGGAGCAACCTGCTCTAGTGGAAGGGGGTCCCTGCCCATGGCAGGGGTTAGAACTGGATGAGATTTAAGGTCCCTTCCAACCCAAACCAGTCTGGGATTCTATGAGAAGGAGATCCCTTTGGGAAGCTTCAGGACCTGAACACTGCAACATCTCTGTGATGGAGACTTCCACATATTAGGTCTCTAAGCTGGCATTGCAGGACCCAGCCAGGAAGGAAGAGCTTGGGTATTTTTAAGCTCTTGGTGCTCAGAGCTGGCCATGATGGCTCCAGCCATCTCTGGCACTTCTGAAGGCATCTGCGTACATAGGAGTAGGTTGTACCCACAGATCAGAGGTGAGGGACCACTGTAGCCCAAAGACCCTGTTTCCCATGCTGGGGAGAGGTAAGCCAGGCTGCAGTGCCTCAGGAGCTGGGCAGGGGTTGCTCAAAGCCTGAGATTTAGGAGCGGCCAGGAACTAGAGGTGGGGTTTTGCTTTTGTGGAAGGCACAACTTGTCCCTCAGTGCATGAATGATGTGTCCTCCATATGGAGGGTTTCCTCCCAGTGTGTCTCAACTAGCTTTAACCTGGCTTGCTCTGCTTCCAGCTGCAGCAGATTAGACTTCAGCACTTCAGCACAGGCTTTGCTGCTCCAGACTGATTCCAGGTATGTACCATGCTGCCTGCCCCACATCTAAACCACGACATTACAACTTTCCTTCTGTCACCCAAGACATATTGAAGCAAATGCTGATATTCCAACCAGTGCTTTTCTGTGCTTTTGCTTGCAATGTTGACATATTTTCTGTTGTGTCTTTGTAAGGTGTGAAAAAGCTCCTGCCCCACATCTCCAACCATCAGAGAGGGCAAAATCATAACAACAGAACGGTCTTGATACTTCCAAGGTAAACATAGATCTGTGTTCAGATACACCTTCCTTATGTAGCAGGTCACCTGCGGGATGCTCCCACCACTGTAACTGAACTCACAGAACAATCTGACTTGGAACAGATGTCTTGCAGTCTCCTGATCCAAAGCAGGGACAATCCTGACGTGAAATTAGGTTGCTCAGGCCTGTGTGCAGTCAGGTTTTGAATGTCTCCAAAGACAGGAATTTCAGTCTCCCTGCAGCCCCTTGTTTCAGTACTGGCTGTCCTATTTCTGCAGAATTTATATCCAACGGGCTATTTTCTTGCTGCAGTTTGTGCCTATTGTCTCTTAATTCTGCTGTAAGCTTTCAATCTCCCCCTGTTAGGTACTAGCAGGCAGCTGTAGGATGTCCCTGCAGCCTCCTCTTCAAGCTGAGCTATTTTCTCAGCCTTTCCTTGAGCACTATGTGCGTCAGCCCCCTCATTTTAGTGGCTCTCCACTGAACTCACTCCAGGATGTCAGCGTCTGTGCTGGGGAGCCCAAAACTAGACCAGATGTAATCTCACAAACTGCCTCATAGAGGGGAAGAACCATGTCCCTTGATGCTCTGGGCACACTCTTGTCCGTGCAGCCCAGCATGCAGCCAGCCCTTTTCATCACAAGCACACACCACTTGTTCATATTGAACTTGTCAATCAGTCATTTTCTGCACAACAGCCTTGCAGGCAGGCAGGACCCAGCTTGTCCTGCAGCATAGTTATTCCATACCAGGTACAGCTCTCTGCTGAGCTTCCAGGGATTCCTGCCAAGGTCCCTTCTAGCTGTCAGGATGGCTTCCCTAGCTTCCTGAGGATTCATTCTTGTCCGGGTCAGTAACACAGAGATAAACCAGCATGAGTTCTGCTATCAACTGCTGAGAGATGCCACTAGTAACCAAGTGCACTTCATACTGCTGATGACAGCCCTTTCTGTCCCAGGAAGGTAAAAGCTTTCCCAAGGTCAAGGTGCAGGCTGCTTGTTGCCCTACTCTAATCCGCAGAGCCATTCTGTCACAGAAGGCAAGGGGACTGGCCAGGCCCAATTTCCTCTAATAAATCTGTGCTGGCTGTTTCCAATCATTTTGTCCTTGGTAAACACAGGCATAGTGAACTCAGGAGGTCTTACAGGACCGTCTTTGTGGAGGTAGGTCCCAAAAGATCCTTTTTTTTCCCCCCTTTGTGAAGACATGTACGATATTTGCCTTTTCCCAGTCATCAGAAACCTCTCCTGGTACCAGGAGAGACAGAGCAGTTTGCACTCACGTTGGCTCCTACAGACAAATCCCACATGGTCCCATGGACATGAAAATGCCCAACCTGCTTCAGTGGTCTCTAGCTTAGTCTGCTGCAGTGTGGGTGATGTTCTGTGCCCCAGACCCTACTGCTCAGCACAGGGAAGCCAAGAACAGACCAGGCCAGCAGGACCCAAGGCAAAGAATTCATTGGGACCCTTGACCTCTTCCATGTCCTTTGTCCCTACATCCCCCTATATTGTCCTCTGTTGGGTCCACCCTTTCCTTTGCCTCCCCTTTGCTGCTAATGTATCTGTAGAAGCTCTTCTTGAATCTTCTGGTGATGAGAAGTGAACCTGCACATTGGTGGTGGATTTTGTTGTTGTTCTTGTTATTGTCTCATCTACATCTGTTTTCACTGGCATCTGAGTTAAAAAAGCTAATTTTGCTGGGTTGGAGCAGCTGCCACTTCCCACCACAGTAAATTAAGCTTTCTGAAGACCTCATCTTTGGAATTACAGTTCTGATCATAATGTGGGTTTTAATAGTCAGTTGAGATGTTTATTAAATTATAACACTGTGCATTAGGACCATTCCTGTGCTGCTGGAGAAATCTCAATCATTTAGGTTTTATTAGTTTTGTGATTTAATGAACATAAAACATTAAAACTAAAAGCCAAATGCAAAACAGCTGTATAAAAATGTTCCATAAAATTCAGGAAACTGACAGACATAGCTGTAAAAGTACTTTGCAGAGGCACAGCCCCTCTTCAATGCCATTAATTTTAATAAAGGGATGAATGCCACCATCAGTTTTCTTAATGAAGAAAATCTCTCCCTCGTTTCTTTTCCTGGGTTTATGAGATTCAGTCTGTACTTCAGTGAAGCTCACCAATGGACTGGAAAATTGCTCTGGACTGGTTTGGGTCCACACACTTCTGTGTTTAGAGTATGTGGCTGCACCACAACCAGCCGTCGTGCCACTGATGTTGCTGTGTTGTTCTTAGCGCTGCAGCCTCGAGTGGTGCCAGCAAGACACGAACCTTTTGTTGTACTGAAGTTTGATCATGGTCTATATGAGTGTGAGGGTACAAATAAAGGGCACCTCAACCATCCGCTCCTCCACACCCCGGTGGAGGAGGTATCCTGCATCATTTAGTGGTTTGATGTGACAGGGTGGTCCAGTGACCCCGCACAAGCCGGTATTACCAGTAGTATTATCAAGAGTACCAGAGAAGCAGTAAGTAAAAAGGAATAATTGTATTCAGTGCACAGGAGATTAGCTTTTTGAGGCTGCTCTTGCTTAAAAACACATATATATGTCTATGTAAATGTGTATTATGTATGTATAAAAGCATCTTAGTTCTCAAACTCCTAAATCAGGACAGCAAAAATCACTAAGTACTTGTTTATTTTTCCCAGGTATGAAAGATACCTTTGCATAAGATGCTGTCAAACATGTACCAGTGGAAGAAATATCTACACTGCAAACAGGTCGGTGCCAGAACTAGTGTGTGTAGTATTGTTCTGCTTTATCTTTTGAATGAAAATCTTGCCTGGATTTTGAAGCAGATGAAGATTTATTGAGGTTCCTGTTTCAGTTTGGATTGTGAAGCCAATTGCCGCATATATCTGCATTGCAAATAGACCTTTCAGTGCAGTTCTAATTAGGACTTTGGTAATAAAACTGTTACTCTAGTTGCTGCCCCCTCACGTGAATTTGATTTGACTTTGAATAACTTTGTTTACCTGTGACTCAGTGTTTTCCTGTAGCTTAGGAGTCAAAGGTCGGATTCTGTTGGCAATGAAGGGCTGGGAGCTCTCACTGCTGCTGCTTGTGACTACACAGAAGGGTTTTGAGAGGCTTTTCTGGGTTCCCCACCTTGTTTGTCCCACTTTTGTGAACAGCCCATGTTTTGTTGTAGCCCCCAAATGGATGTGGCTCCACCGAGCGTACGTGGAACTGCAGACTGTGAGAGCCATAAACAGGAACACACCCCAGCCCAGGCAGCTGCCACAAATGGAGTATGTAAACCTGCTCTGCTGTATCTTTACTTCAATCACTGGGAGTTTTGCCATTCAGTTTTAAAGGAAATCAGCTTTTAAGACACACGTTAAGTTCAGAAGCACTTCCTATCCGTGCCTTGGCTTCTGTTTATCTGTAGCACCAGCATGAAGCTCAGTATATTGACAGCTGACCATCAACATGTTGCCTTGGGTTCCAAAAAACCTGCTGCAAAATGGAGTAAAGCTTCATGCAGTATCTGTGATGTAAAGATCTGGTGCTCACCCTGTCACCATCAGACTGCCTGGAGCATCAGGGGATTGTGGTGCATCTTTGGGAGCAGGGCCTGGCTGGATCACTCAGTAGCAAGGGGGTTATGAACAAACCGTGAGGATCTATGTGCATGTGTTGGGTTGGCAAAATAATGCAGATTCTCAGCATAACTCCCTTCCAGTCCTAATGCTGCTCTCCAGCTTACCTTATTATAGGGTATTTGTTACTGGATTTGTTGCTCTCAGTTTACCAGTCTTTCCTCATGGACATCCCCAACTTCTCCATCTCCTGCAGGTGGGACAGCAGCCTGCAAGGCTGGACCTGGAGCAGCCAACACACTGCCTTCCTCCTACCTTCACCCTCCTGAGAGCTGTCACCTCTGTCCCCACCTTCCTGCCCTGTCCTGGTCAGAGATGAATCCCCTTGGCCCAGGGAAAGGTAAAGACAGGCTATTCCATCAGGAGATACCCCACCTCCAGCAGCATCTGCTTGGCATAGGGCTGGAGGGGATAAGTTGACCACCACACCAATGGCACAAGGCAGCCTGAACCGTGACACAGGGGGCCTGCAGTCCACTTTGCAGAAGTGGTGAAGCTCTACGGTGCAGCAGCAACAGGGACACGTGCAAAGATGATGAAAACCATCTTCTGGACTGTGCTGCAGGCCCTGGGGCTGTTCTCAGTCCCTTCATATTCTTCTCCTTGCATGTGTCAGTTGATGCACCCACAGAGTTAATTAAGGCAGATGAGAGTGTGCTAAGGACAGTGTATAATGAATATGCCACTGGGAAGTGTATTCCAGCTTCAGAGGAACACCAAGCCTCTATAGCTGGGTTTTTTCCAATGCCTATTTGCAGCTCCCCATTTTTTATGCTTCTTCCCATTCTCCTTACACCAGGTTTTCCACCCATGAGCTTTTTTCCCCTCCCCTCCCACCTTCCCAGTGCAGTGCAACTCCTGACTCCTTTTGCTCCTTCTCTCACTGGAAAGCACCCGAGCTGTCCCAGAAGGCTGCACAGAAATGCCACCCGGCACAAAACACCCTGTGGATTTAATCCCAGATCTCTATCAGTGCAAAACACACCCTGCCACCCCCCCAGGGTGACAGTGGGGCCACAGTAATCTCTCCAAAGTGATTCATGGAGGGATGAGGCAAGCTCTGACAGTCTCCTTAGAGACAGGAGATGGAGGTGTAAACCTCGGCCGTGCTCTGCGCCCATGAGAGCGCCTCCGCGCAGGGCTGATGAAACCCTCCCAAGCTCAGGAACTGCTGGCAGAGAACGGGAATAACCCGGGGG
>NW_009943197.1:0-7402 GCF_000696875.1 Nestor notabilis
CAAACCATTCTATGATTCTATGATTATCTTGACCAAAACTGTTGGCTGGAGATCCTAAACTATCATTCAGAAACAAACACTCACAAAGAAAATTTTCTCCCAAGATCAGTGGGAACTTCTCTTGGTCTCCTGTAGATATGAACACATGATAAGAACTCATACTTTTCAGAACAGAACAAGACGCCTGACGTTATCAAAGTACAGCCCTACCTCCATTCCCTGCCTGTTCCCCAGAACAGTTTAAATGGGCTGCCCTCTCCTAAAATGTATTCTTCTACCTGATGTTGCTGTCTGTATTTTATTAGTTATTTCTCTGATTGAATAAAAATTCACATTATGGTGTTGTAGAAAGGTACTACAGCATTAATGTCTTTGTCCTGTGTTTGGTTACACTGTGGCAAGCATGTTTTAAAAGAGGAAAAATTTTTAGTGCATTATTGCTCTGAAGATAACCATTCTTCTTACTATTTGTGTTACATTTATTCCTAGAAGCCCTGCTGAGATTGTACTAGACAGTTTTGAAATCCACAGTATGAGACAAGTGACAGACATTTTCCCATCCTAACACATGAACCAAACAAAGGCAGAGAGGCAAGTTAGGCACAGAAAACACTGTGCTTGCCCAAGGGTGGTATCTGTAGGAGTAAAAAGACGTCCTGACTTGGGTACAGTCCTCATTCACTAAACTGTGAATCACCTCTGCTTCTGCTCTATATCTTGAAATACTTTTAATAACTTTTACCAAGAAAACGTTTATCAGTCCTTTCAGGTTAAATGAAAGTGTGCAGGGTACTGATCTATACCATTGGAACATCATGCTTATTTAGTTATCAAAGGCTGCAGAAACTTTCAAAGAGTCTTCAGTTTAGTCACTGGAAAGGAGATGAAGAAAAATCTGCGTGAGGAAAAGTCTAGTGTTTTTCAGTGCTACCTGGTTCATTCCTCTTTCCAGGTGCAAATCAAGTTCTCAATATAACACAAAATCAGGCAGGCAAATTTTAATGTTCCCATGCCCACCAACAGTGTTGATGACAAACAAAGCCATTTTGGTAATACTAACAATGTAATATTCATCTAAGCAAGAAACTTTAGATTTAGGTTCTAAAAAACCTAGATTTAGGTTCACAGGAACCAAAAATGTACTGAGGTCAATGGGATACAGGTTCCTGTTTTGCAGGAACATCAGTTCCTAAGGAACTCTTGTGACCCTGTGTCCATGTATCCTCATCTGTAAAAGAACAGTGTCTTTGCACATTGCTGTAAAGCACCTGACAATATATTGAAGTTTTATCCAAATGCAAGCTTGACACATAAAATCAGAGGCAGTTTTCAAACAGAAATTACTATGACTCTAGTGAGTATGTGCAAATGTGTGCAAGGACATGCATGTTTCGGCACCCATCTTGGTGCACTTTTATGAGAGGCAAAGTATAATTTCAACTGGCCTCTTCCTGAACAGCAAAAAATGTCATTTACAAAGCATTTTTGCTTGGCTTAAATATGTATTCTTCACTTGGCACATGTGTAAATATTGCCATTAACCCTGTGAAAACTGCTCAACTGAACAGAAAGGTAGGTTAGATAGAGAAGTTGACAGAACTGGAATACATTTTTCCTCAAAGATTAATCAGACTTTAAATTTGGTGATGAAAATAAAAGAAGCATGTGGAAAAGATCAGAACAAGTACATTCTTTATCTTCAAAGAGCCTCAAAAAGGTAATAAGTGAAGTTCCTGCTCTCCTGGAATGGCAACAAGCTCAGATGTGTATTACAGAAAGAATGGGATTTCCAGAAGATTCATGGGTGGTCCAACACCTCTTCTCTGAGCACTGACCTGAGCAAGACCAGATGGGGTCCCACACAAAACACTGGAAAATCCCACAACAGGCTTTTGTGCCGAGGAGTAGCTGCCATGGAGAAGGATGTGACTGTTCACTCGGCTCCTTGCCTAGATTTTGCCTAACCCAGGTCATGCTAAGGTCTGATGTACGGTGGGACCAGTGCCATTAGGTCAAGGCAAGAGCACCAGGTAAGGCAGGACAGGTGGTCATGAAGAGTTGAAGGGCCATTGTGTAGCCATGATCACCTGCAAATTGCAGCCATCATCTTTTATCTGGCATTTTTCTCAGAATCTGCTAATTTATGGAAATGCTACAGACCAAATCAAGCTGGATGGTATAAAACATACACTTACCCAAAAAGCTTTTGAAGGGTATCCAACAGCAGCTGAACTGCTGAGGCTTTCATACTTCCTGATACAGGAAATGCCTCCACCACGATGGAGGATGACAGATGACCACTCTCACCACTGGCTAGGTAACTGATATTTTTCTTTTGATCATAGGTGCATGATATTAAGAGTCGCAAGTTATAAGTTAGGAAATCTTATGACTTGAATGCTGAATAAGTGAATTAACGTGACAGACTAGTCTAGGCAAAAGGGGATTGAGTCTGTTATGGTTTTTTCATTATATTTCTTAATGAGCTCATGAAATAAAGTTTAAGTCACAGAACACATTGTCCTGTAGATTTTAGAGGTCCAAATGGACCTTGACAGTCAGTGCAGAAGATTTCCAGCCTAGAATATCAGGCTGTAAAAACTTGTGGCTCCTCAACTCTCTGCCTTCATGGACATGCCTCCCTGCACCAGCTCCATGGGCCCTTCCTGCTTTTTGGAGGCAGAAAGGATAGGGCAGTTATGCTGCAGAGAACCAGTGTCCTCCTTGGTTTTATCAGGTTCTGTTTCTCCCCAGGGCGCACAGGGAAAATCACTCTTACTCTCTCTGTTTAACATTTATAGCAATCTCTTTCTGCTTATTTCATACTATGGACCCCAGATGCTTGAACAGCCAAAACCCTTGGGCAGGAACTTTCTTTTGGTCACAAGCAAAAACACATGAGATGCCACAATTTCCTGTGTTCTGAAAGGTGTTATTAGTTCTCTCCAGTAACACAGGAAGTGCCTTTCAAGATTTGCTCTTTACCCAGCGTACCAGCGCTTGTCTTCCTTCTCTGAAGAGCACTGTTAATCTAACCTATATGTTGCGGATTTAGACTGAGCATACATTTCCACGTGCCCATCGGTTAGCAGCCACTAAAAAAAAAGCATTCAGAAGTACTTATTAAAATTACTAGTACATTTTATAAAATACCTGTATCAATTAATTGTGAATAAATAGTTCAAAGCTGACACAAAAATGAATTAATAATTGAACACTAATAACGTATTCAATATAGTCAGCCTCTTTGCCTTTTTCTGAAATGACTTCTCAAGGGTTATCCTTTTTTTGTGTCCAGGCAAGGATCTTCAAATCTGTCTTTGAAATTACTTAAAATCTTTCCCTCTCTTGAAATATTATTACTTCACAAGACTGATCTTACACAATTTATTACAAGTATTTCATACTAAAGATTCAAGTGCTGTTAAGAATTGTGATGACTGAAATGTATGATCTTTTTCTCTTCCCTCACTGAGTTACTCTTCTCATTTTAAGGAATGTTTTAAAAAAAACCCCTCCAAACTCTGGGACAGACACCAGGGAGGGCAGAGGGAGCAGATAACTGGCTGCTGGAATTTGGGAATATATCACAGCTTTTCCTCTCTGGCACAAAGGATTGGCTAAGGCAGCATCACATTGGAAAAAACAGGCTACTGTGAGATTACTGCATTTGCAAAAAGATACACACAGCATTTTAGACACCATGGGTTTTTTTCGCCTTCTCACTGCAGGAAAATAAGGGCACAATCAAAAATACGCTGAAATCACTAAAAGCCTTCGAGTCTTTCAGTTGACTTCAGAGGGCTATTTATGTCATCTGAGATGCCAATACATAGAACTGCTTGATGAACACTGGCATTTTAAGGACAGATATGGTATAAATGAATACCTGTAAGGACAGGTACTACATGCATACCCAGCTTCATACTGAAGAATTAAAAATGTTTTTCTTTCTTTAGCTCATCCTACTAGTGCACAAATAGAGCCAGAATGAGTTGAAAAATTGAAAGAGAAATGGAAAGTAACCAGAACGATGACCTTTTTGTAATGCACCCAAAGGACACCATGACAGAAGATCCACAGGCTTTCAGATGAGGAATCTGTGACCCATGTGGCTTCAGTCCAGGCTGAAGCCTCTGTGTTAGCGAATAAAGCTGTGGGCTACAGACACAGCACCGGTTTCCAAATGAGAAGAAAATAAAAGTAAATAGCAGCCATCATTCCTGGTTCTTAATGCTGCCTTGTATTAATTTCTCCCTGCTGAAAATGGTTGATCAGCGTAATACTTTCTCTGGTTTGCTAGAAATTTAGGTTTTGTATAATACTACTAGCTTGGGAAGATACTGTGCTTTGATGCTCTTCCTGTTATTATTTTAATGCAACTTGAATTAAAATTTTGCTCATTAAGTATTTCTAGAGATGAGCTTGAGGCATAGCATTTGGAGGCAGATTTCTCTGAAGTTCAGGACTCATCGCATCCAAGGTTTTAATGCCACTAGCTAGGATACAGGATTGAAGATCAACTGCTAGCACTGCCACTGAACTGCAGCACCTTAAGAAAATAGTTTTATCTTTCAGTACCTCTGTTTCTCCATTTGAAACTAAAATTAATGATAATAATAACTTCCTCTGTGACGCCAGTGTGTAACTTGAGTTTTGAACCTGGAAATTAAGTGTTTTCTTGGATCCACTGTGAGAGTGCTCTACCTGGTATTTTGAATTTAGTCCATTTTTATTTGTTTCATTTTTAAAGATTTACTCACAGTAAATATTCAGCTCCTCAGGTAATTAGGATATTAACCAACACAGTTGGACCTCCTGATACACAGAGAAAAAATTATAAACTTCACACCCTATAGATAATTTGTATTACTTCACAAATAAGTAAATAACTCACAAGCAGCAATGCAAAGCAAGAAGGATGTTATCTGCTTTGCCCACATAACAAGAAATCAAAGAAAAATAAAATAATTGTTCAAAAATCTCATAGCTGGCACTTACCACTCTAGCTGCTTACTAGAGCAAGACAGAATTCCCTCCAGCCTTGTGGAGAGCTGGAGTTACCAGTTAGCTGCATTACAGCTATAGGTCTCAAGCACTGCACAGTCTCTGAATGTCAGCACAGAAAACACAGGCCAGGGAAGAGGCTGGACTCAGAGCCAGGCAACTTCACCTGGGCATGTGGGGAGAAACAAATCACCTTTTCAGAGCTGCAACAACTTCCTTCCAGTCATCCTTCTACCTGACATGAAGAGGGCACAGAGCAGCGCTTATGAGGATCTGAGCAGGTCTCACCTGCTGTTTGGCATTTTCCAAGCAGCACTGTCTTTCCCCTGGAGCATCAGTCAAGCACAGAGCCACTAAGAAAACATGATCAGATTTTGCTGTGGAATGATTTATGTTTATATACATATGGTGGGTGGGTATATTCATGTAAAAATCTGTTTGATCAGACATGCCTGAGATGGAATATAAAATGTACCAGTCACTGCAGCAACTCTGAAATGAAATTTTTCACCTCTTTAATATTAGCTGAAGTCCCACTGCAACAAAGCGGCTGGCTAATTATTTCTACATCATTAAGCAGGGGTTTGTCAGCATGTAGAGACCTGACTTTCCCAGTAACCTCAGACTGATTTCAGTGCAAATTGGGCACCACAATTTCTCTGATGTACCAGAGAACCTGAAGGTGTTTACAATCTAAATAGAGAAAAAAATGAGAAAGAGAGGAAACAGCAGCCTTTACTATATTTTAATTCATTAATAAAGGCCTTGAGCAACTCCCTGGAAGACGTAGTGGAGCTTGGGTTTGCAAGTGTCTGGCTGAAACACTGTGCAAGTACCTGCAAGGCAGAAAAGGAGGTATTCTCAATAGGTTAAGAAACTCAAAGTGGCTCAAGGATGTGGCAAGACACTGTCTCTGCATTGCTTTTCCTTTTACTCCAGACAAAAGCAGGGGAAGATGGCAAATCAGTGGTGAAGGTAGCCTGACAGCTACCTGTGCTTTGGGATACCTGGCACACTAGGGCTGGGACAGCTGACTAATGTTACAGCAAAGTCAGTGTCAGGCCTCTGATCTCCATGGGTGTGCTGAAAAAAAAAGAGTAAGAGCTCTTAACTGAATGTTGCTCTTTTGTGCAATGAGCGGAAGTCTTCCAACATGATTTCTGAAATGACCAAGTGGGGATGGAGTGGAAAATGGCAGGCAGGAGCCAGTCTTTGCAGAAGGGCTTGGTTAAAGGACAATCCTGTAGGCAGCAGTTGTGGAAATGCTGCCATGGTGAAGAGGGGTTGAACCTTTCACAAGAGAGTGGGGATAAAAAGGAAAGACAAAGCAGTTATCTCTTTATCTGCTGGTGCATGAAGGGTTAAAAAAAAATAAATGGAGAAATGAAGTTTTTGAAAACTTTGGTGGTTTGGATTCTGTTCAAGGCTTGGATCAACCCATCCCTGAGTTGAAAAAACAGGACAATAATGTCCACTTGGCTCAGCTGCAGAGTCTATGTATTTTTATTACCAGCGGCTGAAGTTCAAGATGAGCCAATTGTAAATAAGGAGAAATGAAACACAATAAAACAGTCTCCAGAGTTTTACCTAGAAAACATCTGGAGTTTTGGCACTAACATATAGAAATCCATACCAATGGGAGCACAATGTATTACTGTGAAGTGTAGTAAGAAATAGCACAGATAAATGAGAAGTTAAGGCCTCCTATATATCACAATAAGATATTTCAGGTCCTTTTGCTTGTGTGAGTTTTCTAATACTCTGAAGTCCTGCCAACAGTTTCATTGTTACCTTATTAGATGTTCTTGGTTTACTACCTTTTGCTTTGTAAAGCACTGATTTAGTGTCACTTAATTTAATTTTTAAAAACATATCCAGATGTCCTGTTCATTTAGCATATGAGAAAACAGTATCAGAAACATGTGTTTTTATGCATTCCAACACAGATACTAAGATTTCTTTCTCTTGCTAAAACAATTTTTCTTCTGAAATAAATTCCCGTTTTATCTTTGACATCAAATGCCACATTGGCACACAACACTATTTGGATCTTTATAAGTCTCTCTTAATGCTTGTATTTAGCCAAAAGATCCTTAATTTGGGGGTCTGTCTCCTGGATTCCCACAGAGCTTTTCATTTCTTTTACAATACTGACATCATTGTTTGCATGCTGGACTGACCTGGCCCACTCTGTTTAATGGGAGACAGCAGCCAGGGAAGCACTTGAAGCAAGGGGCCCTCCCAGAGCTGGAGGTAACCAAGCGTAATGGTATGCTCCACAACCTACCCGCATTGTTTAGGTAAAAGAGTTTAAACACTGGCAGCACAATGACCTCTGAGAGCAAAGGTTAAGGAACCTCCCAAAATTCAATCTGGGTGGTGTTCAGTTCCGCAG
>NW_009943197.1:7433-55437 GCF_000696875.1 Nestor notabilis
TCCTCCCAGTCAGTGTTTAACTGGCTCTGTTCCCGTTTTGCCAGGGGTGTAATATCATCCTTTTTAAATTTAATAGTGGAGAATGAGCCAGTCAGCACCCAACACAGAACGTGTAAATAAAATTATCCCTGCACTACTGCAACTCTGAAATCTGCTCCTTCCTAATGTATTTTGCAGACACACGCATCTGTGATTAGCAACTATTCTGGAGCAACAGTAAGTTTGTAGGGTTACTTTAACTTAAGAGCTGCTTTTGTTTGTGGTTATGATCTTTCGTTGGCCAGATGGGGCATTATTTAGATGTTCTGAAGCCCCACAGTTTTATTGCTTGCCAAAATAATAATTCTACATTTGGCAAAACCTACAAGTTTTCTTTTTAAATGATTCAGCCAAGAATAACTAAGCCTAGATGCTGCCTATTGTATCAGTATCATGGGCACAGATGAGTCTTTCTGTGGGTGTTTACAGTCACCAGAACCAACACGGCCACACATAAATACCAGGGTGACGGACAGACTCTCACCCTGCCTGATGTTAGCACTGAGGCATCATTATGCCTCTCTCTTATTTTATAGTGCTCTTTTTCTGCTGTAGCCAAAGATGACTACAAGCCCCCAGATCCATCTGAATCAACAGCCTAGATCTTCCTAGTCCTAGGCACAGCTGGGAAGAAAGACAGGACCTGAAGTGTAAGTCAACATTCATACCTATACCCTGTAAGCACAAGCCCTGCCCCTGGAGGGTGTCCACTAACTTCAGTGGGTGCTGGATTGTGATCCTAGAGAGTGACAAGTATCTGGCTGCAAAAGGCTCTGTACACCCAGTGGTTCAAAGTCTTTGCTGAACCTGAATCAACATATAGGTTCACTATTACTTGCATGTCTGAAGGCACAAAGTAGGATTATCGTAGTAGGGCCCAGGCCCAGTATTTGTAACATTGATCATTTTATTGTCCTAACAGGCACAGTGGCAGGATCAAGGCAGTTTCTGATCCATTAAGGCCTAACAAGCTCAGTATGATCACGCCCTTTTGCCCATGTGGGCTTCTTCAGCCAAACACAGAAGCAGAAACCTGAACTGACTCCCCAGGTTCAACCAGTTAGAACAATCTTGGACTCCTTGATTCTGTAATTACTGGACAGAGCCATCACTTCCCATTTCCTAACACCAATTAACCAGACACTCTCATATGCATGATAATAAAAGCCCCTTTCTCTTACTGATCATGCAAAAATGAGAATGTAGACAATGTAATCACATTATAAATGGTATTCAATTAATAGTTAGCTAAAAATTATTCAGATGATGGCTCATAGACTGAATAACTAACAAATGGGAAATGGACCAATTAAGCAAATGGACAGGCTAATGGTTGCAAAGTAACAAAGTGAGCCAAATGACAATTTGATAAATTAATAGAAAGCTTCTAGGTGAGCTGACACATAAGGCATAGGGGAAATAGGAAGGTATGGGTAACTGACGTTCTGCAATCAGAATACAGCTCTGTTATGGGACAAAGAAGGACTTCAGGCAAGCAGAGCCTATGGAAATCAGACATAACCCTTTGACACTCTTCACAGAGCTCTATAGTGATATTTCAGTCACATTGCTCTGACCTAACAGAGCACCACGACATCAAGCAGTAACTTGTTTTAAATACATGCAGGATGATTTTGCTATGAAAAAAATACATATACTAAAATCTGAGTAAGAATAAAAGCTAGCTAAAGGACCTGACTGGAATTAAGACATTTTAGAAAACTATTTAGACTCTCTAAGAAAGTGATCATTTTGCTTTAAAACAAGCAACGCAGGCTAACAGGAAAATAGCTGCATCACTGAAATGACTGTTGTAGTCTCAGCAGCTCTGCAATAGAAGCTTAGTGCGGGAAGACATGAAAGACATCGCATCCACGAGTTAGCTGCCAAATGATGCCAACGCACTCTAACATGTCAGCCTAAGTCAGTCTTGTAAAGGTTCATACATAATTTCCACCCCAGATTACCATTCCCTATGTCTTCCCACTAAGAACCTCATTTTGGTGTTTGATTCCAGCCAGATTTTATTTGTCACCTCATAAGGAAATGATCTGATGTTTTACCCCCAAGCCAAAGTTATAGGGATCTGAAAATGACTGAATGACAATATTAATTTTGCCTGAAAACCACCTTTGCTAAGTGAAGACTTGGTATGTACTAGAAACATATAGGTACCAAGGAACAACAATGACAGGGCATTTGCCATCTCCCCTTTTCACCCAAGGTTAGAAACCCCTCTTCCTCTGTCCTTCAGTTTTTCCATTTGTTTACCTAAATTGGAGTTGCATCTACTTGAACAGAATCATTCACCTAAACTTTCCTGCACTCAAAATCATTGCATTATATGAAACAGTAACTCAAAGCATATACTTTTCAATGCAGTAAGATGCCATGAGGGCCGGGGCACTATTATAGAGGACTATAATACACCTCTTGTTCAAAGAGAAGCAGGGGAGGGAGGTGACCTGCTCCAGGCTCCAAGTGGCACTAACAGGAAGTTAATAGATGGCAGCACACAATTTCCAAACCAGAAAAAAACCCTGCAAAACCAGCAGAACAAGAAAGTCAGTTCTACTCATATCATGGTTTCTTCAGCCTCCCTATTACTTTTGAATAACAGAGATTCTATTCATTATGCTGGAGCAAAATAGTTTTTGCACTAAGTGGTCCTTGCAGTAATATAGAGCAGTGCAGCATTTTGTGGCTTGGAGAACCGGTTCATTTACTTGTATAAGACACTTATGGATTCATAAACCTTCATCACGAATTATACCAAAATTGCAGCATGTTTTCCAGGGTCATCATGTTACATCAAATGTTCAGCCCTGCTTGAGGCATGCTAATATGTAAGAAACACAGATATGCCTCACAGCAAAACAATAAAAGGAGGTTTTTTGCTTGCTTCTATGATTCCTGATGTCGGATGGTTTTAGTACAAGTTCACTCTTCATACTTCATTTAATTTCTAAGGATATTTTAAAAGGACTTTGAACACTTTCCAGAGGCTATTTCTTGCTCTTATTTTGAAGTGACTAATTATATTTAAGATTCAATCCTACTAAAACATAAGCATTATTTTTTAACTTTAAGAATAATGTACCAGTGACATTCATGGAGATTTGCATTGGCAAGTTAAGGACTACATCTAGGAGTCCACAGAAGTATTTCAGTGCTGAGCCATAAGACGTTCACGGACTGCCTTAGGCTTTCCAGAAACCTACAGTTTTCCAAAAGAACCTCTTACCCAGCAATTATACGAAGCACAAAGAGAAGATCAGACCTTTGTGAGTGCTGTTCTGCTACAGAATAGTCTGCATCTTCAGCACTGCAGTGCCAAAATCATAAACTTTGCCTTCACTTCCTGCAATTTGCTTTGTAATATATGTAATTTAAGGTAACATCATCATAATTGTTTTTAAAGTTAAATGGATTTTCCAGGGGAGTTGAAGTTACGATCTAAGAGTTGGAAATTCCAGGTCTGAGGCAGACTTACATCATCTTGGGTTTGTTAACAAGGTAAAATTTTGCCCTCTTCTAAGCAAGGTTCCGAGCACTCAGACATAAACTAGGGCCTGGCACGAACAATGAGAAAAGATTCAAATTCAGCTTACAATCTTAGCAGATCAGGGGAAGTTACAGGGCTCACAACTGCAGTTACAGAAGTCTGTTCTTAAAATCTGCAGAGCCACTTCAAAAAGAGGTCTTCTCACAGTAGCTCAGCATCTCCAACCTTTTACACACCTCAAACAAGTGATGTAAATACCCCAGACAATGGCAAGTGGCTTAGCTGTGCAGCTCATATTCAATAATTCCAACTGATTTTACAAAACAAGCCTGCAGAGCATTCTTCTCACAACTCAATCCAAATGCATCCTACCTGTCGTTAAATGTATAGTGCTCTAACAACAGTTTAGTTTGCAATGCAAACAAGAATGTCACCTGCCCACATAAGATAGTAATGTTTTTACTGCCCACTCTGCAAAATGCACAGGTAAGCACACATATATATCGGTCCTCATGAAACAGCTCAGAGCTTTCCTTTTAGTTTCCATTCCAGGAAAAGGATCAGGTAGAAATCTGTTTTCAGTCTGAACCACCATGTCCTTCCCAAATTGGCTGCTTTTACCCCCCAGCTTTCTAATTTGGCCCATAGCAATCACATCAATTTAATTCATCTGTCATATGTCTCTGACAAAAAACACAGTTTTCATGACTACAAGACTACTTAGCCTGTTTTTGTGTGTATGACCAGTGATGGTATCTTGGTTTTCAGATATTACACAGATTCTGACCTTGTTTTGTCAAATCTTTTTTAGCTGATCCCCAGTCCACTAACAAGCCCTTCCAGGACAGCAGCACATGCTGGTGGTCTGTTCCTGGGCCTCTCTCTTCCTTAACAGTGGCACACAGTACAATAACTCCAGCTTTAGTCTCCTATATATCCCCGTGACCCAAAGCATGCTTGCTTGCTTCTTGGCTCTGTTTCAATAATAGCTACTTCAGCTTCTTCTCCATAAAATATACATTTGGTTCTATGCTGTTATATCATCTATAAAATATTATAGCCACCCCACTGACAGCAGGATCAGAGGATATCTTAGGACACATTTATGTTGCTACTGATCTGTTTCAAGACTCTGACGAACAGCTCCAGCCCCCTACTCACTGGTCTGATGCACTACCTGCCCCTACACATGGAGAGATGAGAGTAAGGCCCAGCTGGCATGAACAGGACCTAAGCACAGGTTTAACACTAAAAGCAGTGCTAATGGTCTTACCCCAGTGGAGGACATTAAAGGCAGTGGCAATGCCTGTGCAATGTATGAAGGACAACATAAAAGCTGTTCTCCTAGGCACCTTGCCCATCTCTGAGGCTGCATGGCAATATGTGTATGCACTGTCAGCTCTAACTGGAGCATCACCCCAGATGCCCGATAGATAAGCATGCCACTAGGCATGCTTGCACAGGTACTCTGGGAGGCAATGGCAGACGGTGGGTGGGACGCAAGCCCTGCCAGCTGTATGGCTGCCTTGGAGACTGCTTCCATAAGTAGCTATAAGGTACTTGATGTCAAGTATAGCAAGAACAGAACTGAGCCTACAATAAACACAATCAGACTCAGAAATCTCTCCATGAATATGCTTTCCACAGAAGAATTAAATGTTCTGTTACCCCTCTACCAATGGGCACACATGAAATACAAGCAAACTGAAGCTGGCCCTCTAATACAGTCTGTAAAGTTGCTGCTGGCTATGGCCTTCCATAATAACGTTTTATACTGATGTTCTCAGACATCCAGGCCTCCACCTTCATAGAACTTAATAAAATACAATTCTGGAAGTGGGAAACTTATCTCAAGGAGATATTATTGGAAAAGGAGTGAGAATACCTGGAAGCTATAGTCAAATTGCAGTTGCCAAAGATCCAAAACAGACCTAAATCTTTATTATATGCAGATGTTTCATTTCACTTCATCTCCACAACCTGATATACAAAAATATGCTTATGATGTGCAAGGCACTGTATGCCCCAAAAGTCTCCTTCCTTTTTCCAAACTATATAGGCATCTTTGTCTTTCTACTTAGATTTTATTTCTCAGTAAGCAGATATGTTCCGACAGTATCCATCTCAGCTGAAAACTATCTAAACCTTTCAAAAAAGGCTTCTAAATTTTGCTAGATAAAATCACTCAATGTATTTTAAGCTTTCATTTTAAAACTGGTTTTCCCCGTCTGCAGATCTGGATTTTCTGTGTCACAGATTTATTGTGAAGCAGACAGATTTGTTTACCAGCAATATCCAACTGGTGTGAAAGCAAATAAATGAACTGGAATATTTTCAGGAAGAGAAAGCAGACTTTATTGCCTCATTTCTGTGCTTCATTTAAACATTCTTTCTTCTTACCCTTTTCCTATGAACCACACTGCAAAGATGATGTGTTTTTATGCTTAACATCCTGTGCATGATGTGATCTTGAATCGACATGCTGGAAGCAGTAACAGCTCTACTGCAGCCCCCAAACTTCTATCCACTTTCATTTCCTGTAATCTTACATTTAGGAGCAGAGATCACCCTCAGACTTGCAAAAACACCCAACGTATAAGGGAAAATTATTAAAGTGTTTCTAAAAAGTGCTGGACACCCAGGTTTGTCCAATATTTCTCACTGTATCTGCTTTAGGAAGCAGTTGCGGGAACACCCTGCCTCAGGGGCTGCAGAGCACAGTTTTCACCACAGGTTCTGCAAACAAAGTCCTGCGCAGACTGCAGCAGATACTGCCAGTCCCTCACTGCTGCAATGCACCAGTGAAAGTATCGTCACACACATGCAGCAGGAACGAACAGGCATTCATCACTTCTGCCACTCCTCTGGGCACTGCTCTCACGGGTTGTCCCTGCGTGGAGCTGCTGGAGCAGCACCAGTGGGGCTCCAAAAGAGTGCAAACGCCTCTTGGAAGTGTGATAAGAGCCCAGGCTTCCCACCATGTGAGCACACCCTTCTTGTCACCTTAGAAGTGAAGATTAACCTCTACGCTGCCTGCTGGTACCAGGGTCCGGAGGTCAGGGAGAGGGGAAGTGGTATGTTTCCACTAAAGCTTATGAAGCAGGTCATTGAGTTAAAATAGCTTCATGTGGCATGGGATGCCTTTGTAGAAGTTGCTGTGCCTCAAGCCATCTCCCAAGCTGGGGTTCAAAACAAGGGTTTCAGCAGCCATATAATGCAGACTTGCAACATTAATTAGCATTTGGGGGAGCCTATCGCCAGCAGGTTCTCTGCAACTACAGGCTATTTTCCACAGGAATACAGTGGGTTGTAAATTGGCTTGCTGCTCTCAGGAGAGCACTGGAGTCCAGCACTCTAAGTATTTAATTGCTCTCAATGGTTTCACGGCCTGGGGCAGGCTTGTGGCTAGCCACACTGGTGTGGGAGACCCTGAAAAACAGGACACTACGTTTAAATGGAAGCAGTCCTTCCCTCATTTTTGAAATAAGCACATCTAATGAAGCTTTTCAGGCATTTCAAACTCCAGACCCAAACCACAAACACACCCATGTTCATTGGATGCTCACTTTGAGTTTTTATCAGAATAAACTTCAAGTAAATAATATTTTATTAGATTACCAGCCACACAGTAATAGCAAAAAACATCAAATGCTCTTAACCATTTCCCATAGCCATTGGCACGTATATTGCATACATACATATATATTTGCATGTATACACACCCGCATAAACTAATTTCCCTCTTCTGTTGCCCTCTGAATATGTACAGTTAAACACAAGTAAAGCCTTACTTGAATCTAGCAGTGAATTTCACCCCAACAGTTTCTCAGGTGTTTAGGATATTTTTCCTAATTCTTCTTTATAGGGGCACTTTGCAAGACATAAAGAAACAGAGAAGCAAAAGAGAGGTACTTGGCCAGCCAGGCAACTCCCTTTGCCAAGCTGCAGCTGTTCTGTTTAACCTTTTCCCTTCATCCATCAGGATTCACCTTTTCTTTCTCTCTCTCGGATAATCACAACAAAAACCATTTCAAGTATACCCACTTGAATGGCTTGCGAAGTCTTTCTGGATGTCTGTGAAAGTGATAATGCTGAAGGCAAAGCCTTTTTTCATTCTCCCTCACTGAAATGGGCTAGAACTGCTCAGAGCCAGTTACTCTGTCTCAACTGGAAAAACAAATTGGAGCAGATATGGGCAGAGGGAAGGGGGAAAAAAGAAGAGGCCACTTTTTTTTTATCTAATCTTTGGACCAGACAATCAGGGCAAGCACCTCCACTTGGCAAGCTCTGCTTTGGCACTGGACATGCAGAAGCATAAAGTATACTTCATTTAACAAACGTAACTTCTTTCTGGGGGTTGCTGATTGGCTGTTGGTTTGGTTTTTTTTCCTTCAGATTCTCTCCAAGAATGCTGTAAAGACATAAACTGATTTTTCAATCACTTGTTTTGTGCTTTTCTCATTGAGAGAACAGACTTGTGGAAAAGGCTGCTGACAACTGTTTTATTGTTGAGCCAAACCTATTTATGCCAAGATAGATTGGTTCATTTCTTCTCCCAATATTTTCCCCTCTCAGACTTTTAATAAGGCAGTAAGGCAGGAAAGCAATGAAGCAAACTAACAGTCTCAGTGTGACCATATGCACATCACCCCCAATTGCTGGATCTTGTAGCTCAGCAGTTAATTTTGTGTGTCATATTTTATGTCATACTTATTAGCCTGAAGTGCAGTAATGCACATTTCCATTCACAAGAGAACTTCTTTTGAGCAACAAGGCCATGTATGGGTAATAATAAAAGCATATTCTATGTGGCAGGGACTGTGCTAATTAGGCAGACTTGGAAATCTCTGTCAAACACTATAAAATGTTACTGTGCTTATATAAATGTTTAATAATGAAAATGATACCAAACTGAATAGCGATGGCTTGGGGAAAACAGCCATTTGAATATTTTTCCGAGCAATAGGAATGAAGTAGTCTGCAGTTTCCAGAAAAGTCTTTTAAGTAAATGTTTTATTGAATTGACACATTTGATTAAAGGCTTACCCTGACCTGCAGTCTAGCATACTTTTAACAGGTACAGCAGAAATACAGAGAGTTGGGTCTCTTTCTTTTGGCGCCAGCCCCCAGCATCCAGGGATCACTGGCTCAGCAGTCTGCCTCTCTGGGCATGGCAGAGGTGTCAGCAGCCACTGCAGTGCAGCTGGGTAGCTGGCACTTCTTTACATTCTTCCCTGGACACCCAAAGCAATGTGTTCTTTTCTTTTCCCTGATGCTGTGAGCTACCTGTCAGCTTTAGGATACCTCTGTGGGATTCAGGCACAGACCAATGATCTGCATCTTGCAAACTGGAAGATTCTATGGCTAAGAGCTAGGAAAAATTCCATGATTTCTGAGCCTTTTGCACAGTTCCACTGAGTCTCCCCTCATGTGCAGACCCAGCTTGTTCTACAGCAGGGATGCAGTAGGCTGCCAAAAGCACACTTTTGGCTTGGGTACTGCTGATGGGCACATCCCTCCTCTCTAGGCATTGGTCTGAGAAAAGAGCAGCAACTACAGAAATTAAGAGCAGTACACAACAGTGGCAAAACCAGCCCACACTGACAAGTGACTGCAGGAGGTAATGCCTGGAGTATTAGCATTCACCCTTCTGCTTTACTTCCTGGCTGCAACGTCCTTCAAGAAACTGCAACACTGTCCTCAGCCATAGTAGGCTAAATACCTGTGCTGATGAATGAAAACATTTTGACAAATGAAATGAAAATAGATTTCATTCCAGACAAACTAATTGTTGTGTTCATGAGCAAGACTAAATCAATTATAAGGTGACAGGAAACCTATTCCTCCCCAGCTCCAAAGACACTTTTCAGGAACATACGATCACTTCATCTTTTTCAAGTGGCACATTTGCAATGACCTCAGTGGCAGAGCTCCATGGACTGCAGTTCTGCTGAGCACCAGGTAGAAGTAATCTTGCCCCAGGCAGGGCTTTTTTATTATTAAACAATTTTTATACTATAATATTTAACATTTAAAACATTTAAAAATTCTTTAGAAAATCTCCAAAGTTAAAAAAATAGTTTTGCACTAAACCGAGAGCAATTACATTGTTCTTACGTATAATTACGTTATTATTATTATCATCACATAATATATTCATGGCTCCCTGGGCTGGGGAAAAGCTTAAGATCTACAGGTAAATGAAAGACAGCAGGCTTTCTTCTGATACCATTCCCACTTGTAAAGGCCAAAATAATGCTATTAACATCAGCATGAGGAGAGCAAAGTATGTTCTGGCATCTTTGTTGTGAAAAACTTTGCATACCACAAAGCTCCCTGGCTATCCAACAGGTTGTGCCAGTACTCCTCACCTACAGAGATGAAGAGCTGCTCATTCAGGAACGACCTGACAGTGAGTTTTGCCCTGTGACCACTGAACACATACAAACATCTTTTTAGAGCCATCTTCCCTTCCTCACAGGCAACTCTAGAGAAGCTTTCCTATGAATCACAGGGTAGTCTTGCTAACTGCAGCCACTGTAAAACAGCAGCAGGACCTGTTTGAAGGGCAGGCTCTTGCCCCCCATAGCTAGGTACAAGAAAGAGGCATTAAACACTGGAGCACAGCTTTCAGAATCCCATGTACATTCCTGTAGTTTGCTTTTTTAAACACCGACAGTATGTTAGACACAAAATGCAGCTGGATCTGTCCTTAGGAAAGCTGAGGCTGGAGAACCTGCCTCTCACCTTGTAGACCAGGGAACAGACCCCAGCACAGGGAACAGCTTGGGAGCTGCAGCCTTGAAAAGCAATAGGGAAATAATGAGTTGTAACAGCAAAGGCCTCACTCCACCTCCCAACCCCTGCTCATCACCGGAAGCTGTGATTAGGAGGAAAGCATGCTCCATCCTTCTAACATGGCTCAGAAACACAACTCTTCTGGGAGATGTGAGAAAAGCTAGGCTCAGAATTAGGGACCCCTCTTGCTACCCTTCCCTCAGCTTTTTCAAAGCCAAATTCTGTACAGGTTTTACTGACCCCTGCTATACAGCTCATGAACCAAAACCCATGAGGGAGGTGACACAGTAGCTTGCAGACCTGTTCCTGTTCTTCTACCATAAATTGAAACAAACGTATAAGTAGAATATTTGAAGGACAGACTCAGGAGACTTCCCCAGGATTGGAAAGTAACATCCAGCTCTCCTGGAGTTCGTGTATACAGGGTTATTAGGACCAGCTGAATCTTAGGACTAATGATGTATTACGTCTGCGCTTTCCTGCAAAGGAGGCTGCACTTGGAAAACGGAAATCTGAATCTTGACCATCTTGCTGAAATTAGCTAAATGAGCTCTCTGGTGCAGAACTGGCAGGAAACGGGGTATTAGCTGGGGGAAAACAAATGGAAGAAATGTCAACATGGGCCCCTTCATAAGAACTGCAGGTTTCTTCACTTTGGTCCTTAGGCAAGCTATGCACCTCCTGTTTGTAGCTTTTTATTTAGGCTCAGCATCTCTGAGCTGCTACAAAGCCAAATGTCCATAAAAGTTGGTAATTTTCCTTGTCATCTAAGATGCATCACTGTGTCCATGTCTGACTCAGTAGCTGATTCCAGCTAATTTGCAGCTTTTGTTCAAACACTTCTTATGAGTTATTTTGGGAAAATTTTTTGTCTCTTCAACATAGAGTCATCAAATAAATATAATGTGAACAAATATTGCCACACAGCTAGAATATTTCTCTTTCATTATGTAGTTGCTTCCTTGGCTCATTATAACATAACTTCTGTTAATTCCATTTAATTTTTTCCCTTCTATTTTGCTTGTTTTATTTCACAGTACCTTGAGAAAGACACTAACGTAATGATTTTCATTCTTCACTTCCTACCTCAAGCACAAACTTGATGCATGCAGATTTCTCAGCAGTTCAAAAGACTGTTTCACTTGCTAAGTCCTGGTCCACCAACAAAATGATTCACAATTTCCTTTATTTTTATCGGTAACAACTGTTTTTTATTTTGACTGCCTCTGATCCCACTGCCCAGAGACCAGAAATGGCTTACTCGTTCTGACAACAAAAGGGGCTTTTGAAGTGGTCCTACAACATAATAATACTTTGGTGTGTTTAGCACATCTTTTTAAAGCCAGACCTAGATTTTTACTTATAACTTGCCTGCTAACCTCTTTAAAACATCCTAAGGATAAAGAGAACAGTTTAGGTTTAAGGGAACAGAATAGTCTTCAGGAGCCTGGATCTGTAAATCCAAAGGAAGAAAAGGGAAGGAAAAAAGTATCTATCCCTAGTATTACATAGCAAAGATACTCCATGGAGACATATAAATCTGAAGCATACAATTAATACTTTTCAAAGATGTACCAAGGTGTACTTAATGACCATTTTTAAAGTACTCTGAAATCTTTAGAATGCAAATGAACTTAAAAGCAAGACAGAAAATGAAGCACAGTGAACTACTTCAAAAGTCCAACCACAGGTTGTGGCAATAGGAACAGAAGAGTATAAACCACTAAAAATACCAGAAAGAATATTACAAAAATCAAAGATGGATAAATCTTCAGCCCAGACACTCTATCTTACACTGACAAGATGCATTAGATCATGAAACCTCTTAAGAAAAGACGGTCTATTTTTAGTTTGCTTCTAGCTCCTTTTCCCCACGTCTTAAGAACATGCCAACAAACATAACCACGTACTCTGAGTTATCAGATCTGCTCCACTAGCAATTAAATCAACCTACGCACCCTTCATAAAGGAAATCACTTGCAGTGGTGCAGTATGTGCTGGCAGCAAGAAGCAACAGCAGCACTGAAAGAACAGTTGGATCCTTGTCACCTCAATGTATTCACTGAATGTGGCAGAGCGCAAACTGCCAGCTATGGACTTGTCCCAGGGGAGGATAGGACCTGCTGGTGGTACTGTAACACAAATAGTGAAGAGACAATAATACCAAAGGCCATGTTGTTTCTCCCAGTAGGTCAAGACCTGCTTCAGGGGCTCAGTCTGTTCTTTTTGTTAAATTAACAGCCTGGCCAGGCACTAGGATATTCTTTGGTTCCTCTGGCTTTCCCACACCCCACATCACGCAGTTTCTCAGATCTTGCTGTTGCTTCTATAGCCTCTGTTGTCCTGGTGGACAATGGACCTTTGAGAGAACAGTGCAGCCAGGCAAGTCTTGGGGACTCATATGGTGACTGGGGGTGGTGAGACACTGGCACAGGTTGCCCAGAGAAGCTGTAGATGCCCCATCTCTGGCAGTGTTCAAGGCCAAGGTGAGTCCTTCAGCTACCTGGTCTACCAGAAGGTGTCCCTGCCCACAGGAGTGGGGTTGGAACTAGGTGATGTCTAAGGTCCCTTCCAACCCAAACCATTTCATTTTTCTATGATAAGAAATGACAGAGACAAAAAGCTTTTCTAAAAATCACTCCCTCCTTCCCCTAAGAAGGGAAGAAATTCCCATTCTTCCCTAAGGGAAAGAAACGTCTTGTGCTGACAGCATGCCTGAAGCTTTCATGACAGAGGAGTACTAAGAGGTTTTCTAATGCCAAGCTGTTGCAGAGGTGATCACAAACCACAGAGCTGAAAGTCAAAAGGTGAAAGCCAGATGTCTTCCATGTGTGAAAGCACCTGAACCTAGCGTTTGTTTGCTCCTGTATATATTTAAATGTCACAACAACAGTTTTTTCTGCATCTTTCCATTCTTTTGCTCTGAACTGCAAACAAAACATGCTGGAAAGCTGATTGTGCAAGCTCGGGGCAAAACCCAGCAAGATGCAAAGAAGGGGGAAATGTCAGAGTAATTCAAGACAGCCAGGGGAAAGGATTCCTACCTTGTTGATAGGACACATGTATTATGACTACGATAGGCCATACCCTCCTAGAAAGGTGCTGTAATTAGCTCAAAAGCTGACAAGTGCCAGAGATAAGTGTGAAAAGAAACCAGGAAAAGAAAGGAGCTTGCTACTGAGAAAAGAGAAAAGCAACAGTCATAACTCACACACTGCAGGTAGTTGGGTACTTTGCCAGAATTCAGCCCATCAAATCAACTGCCAACCTCAATTGTATTGTTGCGCCTCAAGAGGTACCAGTTGGAAACTGAAATAGAGTTTTGAAAACCAAACTCCAGATGCTCTTCCATGGATTTACTCACTTTATCAAGGTTAAACCAGCTAATTCCAGGCCAAAACTGCACCAATTGCTTGCCACATTTGAGCCTGACAGCAGCTAACTGTATGGATGGAAACGCAATCAGTCTTAATTTTAACACTACACTAGCGGATGACAGCTACAGCTGTTCTGGGTAAGGCAGACTGTACAGTGCACATAACAGCCCACTGCTGGGAGGGGCAGACCTGAATGAGAGTTTTAAAGACCCTGTTTTCTTCTTGCTTTCCTTCTTGGGAGTGGGATCTTTGGTGAGAACCCAGATCTGCACATGGGCTCCAGATCAGGTTCAGTTAGATGGAGTCTACTTTCTTTTATAATCTTATTTTAGTGTGGAAAGGGCAGGTAGAATGTCACAAGACCAGTTTGTCTCTATTATTTTCCAATTTTAGCTGACCATATGAGTACAACCATATGAAGGTTCAGCAATATCAAAACTGTATCCCCATCTTAATCCTGGCTGCATGCTGCAGCTGAATTTTTAACAGCATCTCTCTGACTAAACTGCCTTCTGAGATGCTACCCTTGAAATCTTTGCTTTTTTCTAAGACTACAGCTATTCACTTAACTGGGGGGCTGGTGAGGAAAAGAGGGAAAAATTCTAATCCTTTGAGGTTTTGTCAATAAGTTGATTTTGATCTAGTTTGTACTACTGAAAATCTGGAGAAACTTAATTTGAATCAATAGTAGAGTATCAGAACAAGCAGCAAAAAAGTTACCAGATGGAAGTTAAACTCAAGTGCCCCGAATGCAATGTCACCTTTACTTTTAAGACAAGTTGGCTATTAAAATTCCATTAATTTCTGAATTACTTAGATATAGGGATAGGAAGAAACCTAATATGGTGTTAGTTATGCTCACAGAAATAGCGATTCTGATGTCTTTTAGCAAACGTGAGCTAGTCCAAAATGCTCTTTTGATTAAACTCTCTTACACTGAAACATCTGGCCAGGACACCAGCAGTCAGAAAGCTCTTGCTTATCAGGTACCTACTTCCTCCCACTGGAATCAACAAGATTAGTTTATGTTTCCCCACTGTATATGGAGGGCAGCTTTATTTCCAAAGTGGTAGTGAGCTCTGTAACTTCCTTTGGGTTATGCAAAAATCATTGTGATGAATGTTTGCCAAGACAGGCCGTGGACTTGTGTCAAGAAATAGAACATTCATCTTGCTAGATTCAGGAGAGCCCAAGCTGCTGCTGCATTTCAATCTTAAACTGGGAAATTTAATTGGTATCCTTCCACAACATTTTGGGGATTTTTTTGCTACGAAATGTCATAAGTAAAAAGGGGTACAGTGAAGTCAGCATAGTTGATTAAGAAGGGAAGCTTTTCCATGTGGGAGTTTGGGATGTGAGGCAACAGTGCACGCAAACTAAGCTATCCCTCAGCCATCCTTGATTTAAAAAAACCAAATGCTGAAGAACAGATATGCATTATTTTTCTG
Source organism: Nestor notabilis (assembly GCF_000696875.1). Classification (NCBI taxonomy): domain Eukaryota; kingdom Metazoa; phylum Chordata; class Aves; order Psittaciformes; family Psittacidae; genus Nestor; species Nestor notabilis. The sequence continues at coordinate 22,601 of NW_009943197.1, forward strand.
TTTTAAGGTGCAACTGTCCTAGTAAATATGTGCAAGAGAGGAGCTGAGGCTAGAAGTGAATGAAAATTACTGTTGTGTGGGTAATAAAAAGTAAAAAGCAAAAAGAGGAAAGACAAGATGCAGGCTAAATTTTTAATAATAAGCATTTAGAAGCACCTAGTTTCTTCTGCAAAGCCAGTGAATCTTTAATGCAAAAATTGCCTCAAAAAGGCAATTATCCCAAAAAGAAATTGCTCTGCAGTGGGACAAAATTTAATAATTGAAGTGCACACTTAGAGATTTTACTGCTATTTTAAGTACTTTCCTAGTACAGCTCCAACTACTAAGACTGAATTGTTGCCTCCCTTACATAAGACCAGCAAGCAGTTCAAGCTAAAACCTCCTGTAAACCAGGCTGTTCTAGAAATGTGACAGCCTTTAGCTATCACAAAGGCAGATTCTCCAGGAAGACCAGGGGCATCATGCTGGGGAGCATAATGCAATGAAGGAACTTACAAAAATAAATACCCCAGGTGATCTACAGGATGAAAACATCAGCATAATATATAGCCCAGTTGTACTGCATTTCCTGATGCCTCCTCAGGGATTGACTTTTCATCTTTTAAGGGGCAGAGGGCCAGGTTACTAAAGCATTTACCTGTGGTGATGGTAACATGATGGTACCTAGGAAGTGACATGGGTTGCTTCATTTGCAATTTCCAAGAAGCAGAAATAGGGCAACCAAGAATCTAATGAAGTAATTTTACTTAGTCCCTCTATTTCACTCTCCTGAAAAGGCTAATAGACAATGAACATGTCCCTTTTATATCCTCCTTTTCTCCTTTACTAAGTATCTGAGGTAGAACGCTATGGTATTGTGCTAGAAAAGGAACTGATATTCATGCATGATGGAAAGATCCAGTGCAAGTCTTCCTCACTCACCAAGGAGCAGTGTTACACAGACAGGAGGTGCAACATGAGCCATTACCAAACAAGTCAATGTCAAATACCATGCAGCTTTCTCCATGCATCCGCATTTCTGCTTGTTCCCTCTGTGGAACAGAGCAGGTGAAACACTGCTCCAGCTCCCGTACTCTGCCCTATCTGTGAGAGAGAAATCTAAAAACAAATTGCAGTAGAGATTTGTAACAGGTGTGGAAAGTACTGATTGTATCTCAGATGGGACATTTTCAACATAAGGTGTCTGAAACAAGAAAAGTGAGGCAACTCTGCGTATTAACTATTGCATGGCACCTCTAGGGCAGCAGCAGACTGGCCTCTCAGGATATAGGTAGAGTTTGAATCTACGTATCTGTCCATGTATGCAAGGCCTGAAAAATTCTGCAACCAAGGACCTGCCAGGCCCTCTAAGGGCACACAAGCTCAAAAAAAAAAAAATGTTAAACAAAGACACAAAACAATCAAACTGACTTTTCCCTCTCTGGTTTGTGCAGGATACATTATGCTTCCAAAATTACATTAGAAATTACTTCAATTATATGCTCCAAGCCTTTCTTAAATGAAAAAATGGAGGCAATGTAATCTTGCAAACACACAGTTCACCAAATTGAAAACTACTGCTCAGATGCCCAGACTCCTTCCATTTCCCTTCTCTTTCCTTTTTGTGTCCTTTCCCTTTACTAACATGCCCTATGCAAATACCCATTCACAACTACACTGAAAAGCAGGGAGTTTTTTGACTTACTGAAGAAAGAGGATGTGAGCAGTTTGTGACTGTGTTTTGAGATGTTTTTGTGGTGATCTATTTTATTTCTGACAGGGTTTTTTCATAGCTGTTCAGGAAAGAGTTGCTTTCTGTGTACGACCATGGCTGTCCACTCAAAGACTGGTGGTGTCCCTGCTCAAGAGAGGCTTAACCAGCTGCAGTGAATGCTCTAGAACTTTTTCCAATAACTTCATAAAGATCATTTGGAGCTTCCAGGCTCCACCACAATTCTGCTCTCCTCTCTAAACCTATTTATGAAACTTTAAAATCTTATGTCTACTTGAAATATGACTTGGTGCTTTCAGAAACCAAGGTAAATTTTCCTATTCTTTAATCTTCTCAGGACAGTAGAAAAGGCTGAGAGGGAGGAAAATATGTTTATTTTTAGCTGCATGTGACTGAGATGGTACTGCAGGAGAATGACACAGCAAGCAGAAGAGCATATTAGAGAGTTGTATATCTTCAATGTGGTGATTAAATCGAGGCAAGCAGACTCCTTCTCACAAAAGGAGTTGTAGAAGAGGAGGACGATCAAGAAAAAGAGAAAGAAGGGGATGGATCTGAGAAATTTAAACAGTTGGAGGAAACATGAAAACTGCCACTGGAGGATCGGACAGAAGTAAAAGCAGAGGCAGACATCTGCAGCTTCAGAGAGACCACAGTCGAAGAGGATGGAGCCTAAACAGAGAGGCATGGGCCCTAAACATTAGAAGACTTACACTGCTGCTACCCACAGGATTGAAGGCCTGGAAGACCTGGAGCTCTGTCTGGAAGAGACTGTCTGGGGCTGCAAGCAGCCGGTGTCTGCTTATTGAGGAAGAGGAGGGATCTGGGTTGGGGTGGCTCCAGAGGAGGGTCTGAGCCTATGTAGTGAAAGGGAGAGGCGCTGCTAAGACACACTGCAGTTTCAACTCCAGAGGAATTTGGTTTCCCTGACATCTGATTCTCAAATGGAAAGTATGTGGTCTTCCATCAAAATAACAGAAACAAATGTAGGATAGTGTTAAAAGATAGGGAATTAAAAACAAACATTGAAGAAAAACTTCAGGTAGAAGAAGGAAAAGTACTGAAGAGCATGAGTTCAAGAGCAATAACAAAAGACAAACTGTTTGCACAGCGATCGTGTAGTTCCATACTACTTTCCCACAAACAACTCTTTTAGTTAAATTTCATTTGGCTTTTCTTTGCTGTGCTTTGAATTTATTCCAGTTTTCCAAAATATTTTCATCTTATTTATTGAAGAAACCCACAACACCAAACAAGGGGGAAACTAAGCAGACAGCTAATTAAAATGCAAGGTGTGTACTTGGGGCTAGAAAGTGCCTGGAGGCACAACGCTAAGTGCAGGATAGTCTGTAGGTAGGGGGAGGCCAGTGAAGCGCTGTGACTTAGTCACATAACTAACTCACCATGCCTCCCTTGCCTTCTCCTCCTCTCTAGAGCCAAGGGCTGGGGTCAGGAATTTTGCTTCAGTCTATGCTTTTGCCACTGGGATGTTACTGCCCACGCTGCAAGCTTGTAAGCTTCAAGCTTCTCAAATGGGGCAGCGGAATGAAAGCTTCTCTCATCTCTGCTTTCCTGGGACTACCATGATGCAGGGCAAGGTAATGCCTGTAATTCCACTTGACTGAGCACCAAGAGTCAGATTACTGCATCAGGAATGTTCTTGTTCTTCCATAGTCTTGCTCACTTGCACAGAAATGTGGGCTGAGTCACAGCTCAGCCATAAACTGCCCAAAGTTCACATGCTGAAAGATCTGCTGGTTGAGGTTTAAGTTAGTACAGTCAGCTTGGTCAGCTGAGGAGCGAATTTAGATTGAACCCACCTGCACAAAGGAAGAACAGAGGTGAGCTGATGTTGGTTTGGACAGCAGGTATAACCCCAGCTGCTTTGAAGTCAATGGTTCAACCTCCTGTTGGTTAGAGCAGGGTCAGGATTTCACAAGAGGGTTTTTTTAGTTAAGGTCTTGGTATAGGTTTCCCACCTCACCCCTTATATTGGCCCAGTGCTGCCCTTCAATCCATGTCAGTATTCGACAAAGGAAGACCCTCAAAGCAATGATATTAATGGCAAGAAAGAAAGACAAACTCACTGACAGCAGTTCTGCTGCTGGGAAAGGTCTAGGAGACTTACATCCATGGAAACGGCTCCTTCCTACTGACAGAGCTCTGGGAAGGCCCATGCTGTGCTGAAGTGTAACTCAGTTTGTAGAAATCCCTGGCAGCACTGACCAGAAAAGACACCCAGCGCCTAGATTCAGGTGTTGTCTCTGTCCCTACTCTGTCTGAAAGACAGATCAGCTGCTGCAGTGCCAGAGGTGGAGTTAAACATGAGCTGTGTCTTCAGGAGAGCCACAGCAAGCTGAGACTTGGCACCATGCAGAGCTGCCAGGCTCTGGGAGCTTACACAGGGAAGAGAGAGGGTCGGGGTGACCTTTCAACCATGGCAGATCTCCCCATCCCTTGCAGTCAGGAGGGAGCATCAGGACCTGCCACTATTTCTCCTTCCATGCTTAATCTTAAAGCACCTCTCAAGCGGGCAGTCCCACTGTTCACACCCAAAGCACGTCTGTGCAACAGCAGGTACAGGAAGCTGTACACGGCTGGCTCAGAAGCAGGTCATCCGCAGCTCCTGGGAAGAGGCAATCTGGTGATTGCAGGGGAAGAGACAATCTCCCCATCCTCCCAGGGACAAGTGCACAAAGCACTCCCATTACATGTAAGATGTTAAATTACTCCCATAGCTGGGCCTGCCTTTTTTCACCAGCTCTCTAGGTATTGTTTGACAGCCATCAGGCTAAGATAATATAATTTGAATAACAGCTATTGAAACACTCTTCAATTATTTCTGAATGTTTTATCTGACTTCCCCCTTTCACACGGTAACTGTGATTGCCTCCCTCTTACAGAAATCCCTAGGCAGGTGACAATACACCAGGAGTGTATCCTTTTCATTTTGGTTTCTTCTCGCCCTTAAGGACCTCTTAATCCTCCTCCCTTTCCCTCTGCTGCAGCTGATCACCAGCTGCATCTCCACACAGAACCCATTTGCGCCTCTCCCATCAACATTCAGCACCTGCCCTATACCAGTGTGCGGGGCTGATACAGCATAGGAGCTTCCTGCAAGAAAAGAAAAAGAGAAGGATTAGGAAAGGAGAGCTGCCACTCTCACCTCATGATCTAAAGACAGACAGCAAGAGCAAAGGTGGCTCAAGGATTTATGGAAGGATAGGAAGCAACTATCCCTAAGATATTTACTGCCCTAAGAATGAGGATATTCACAGGAACTCCTTCATTCCCAGCCTTTCCCTCCAAGGCAGCAGCAGTTCCACAAATTCTGTGGGTAAAATTGTATCCTTTATTGAAGCACCTGCATGCTTGTGCAAAGACAGCAGTCCCTTTCCTGAAAAGAAGCTGTGACTTATAGCTGTACTCCTGAATTTTTCACTGAATCTAATTTAAGCTCAGTGTGATGAAATCCTTGCCCACAGATACGTCTTGAAAATAGACAACAACAAAGCTGGCAAAACATAACTCAAGTGTTGGTTTATAACAGCTTCAAAAATGTTCAAATCTGCAGCTTTATAGGTTGTCTGGCAAGATAAGGATTCAACCAGCTGGACAAAGAATTATTGGGAAGCTTGGTGTTTAGTATAGGACCACCTGCCTGGTTTTAGCTGATCTGTTTAAGGTAGTCCAACTGATATTGATAGGAATTAAGTTTGAACAGGCAATATGAACACCAGCACAAGAAACTGACCTCCAGCCTTACTAGAAGCAGAGTCAGGAGAGGCTGATTGTCAGTGCTGGCTTAGTAGGAAGGTTGTGTCCCTGCTCCACAAATGCTGTCTTAAAAACGGCAGGCAGGGCTGATGAAGGCCATGCTGAATGCCACCAAAGAGCTAGAGATGTCACAGGTAAAACCACAGCAAAGGAAAGTAGCAGATCAGACAGCACATCTTTAGCTGAGCTAGTAACTTAGTCTTGTTGGTTTGATAGTTTTTGTGTTGGTGGGTTTTGGTTTTGGGGGTTTTTTTTGTGGGATTTTTGTTTGGGTGTTGGTTTGTTTTTTTTTTGGTGGGGTTTTTGTTTGGGTTTTTTTTGTTAGTTTGTTTGGGGTTTTTGTTTTCTTCTTCCAGAATCTACTACTCTCTCGAAGGCAAAAGAAATAGGAAGTGTTGTGTGAGTAGTGGGAGAATGACACTTGTAGTGCTAGGTTAGCAGTTGGACTTGATGATCTTAAAACTATTTTCCAACATAAATGATTCTATGATTCTAAGGCAGACAGAACTGAAAAAAAATTGCTGTCATCCTTGGAAACACAGAAAAGGCTTACTGGAAAAGTAACCAAATTTAGATGGGAGAACATGTTTTAAACCAATGGCTCAAAAGCGTTGTTGGAAGCATATCTAGAACTGTGTATGAAGCAGTAGGGTTTAATTCTCTGATATCCAAACACAATCCCAATAGGAGGCCCCCACCACTAAAATCTGCTTCATGATGTCAGGGCTCACACTTCAGAGTCCACTGCATCATCTCCCCCACTACTTTTGATTTTTTCACTAGTGTAGTCTACGTTTAGCTATTGAGTCTTTAGAAAGTGCCCGTATACCTAAAGCTGCTACCTAGTAGTGTTTCCTGTAAATAGCAAACTCAGACCAGGAAGATGACACATTTCTGTATGACTGTACTGAATCTCAAGTTCCGACACAATCTACAGTTTATGGGGAGCTGGGAGATCCATCTTTATAGTGAGTTACCAACTGATAGGCTGGCCTGGTCTCTAGTAGATCACCTGGAGTAAATTAGAATATTGATAAAGGCTTCATTAACCCCAATTTCCTAGCACTTGATGCTAACCTTAGAGGCCAGGGAGGGATTTCTGTTCCTCTAAAGAGAATTTAAAGTTGCATAGATAATAAAACTTACATCTGAGCAGTCAGCCCTCACTGGCTGCAAAAGGATCCCATTGAATTTTCAGCAAACACAATCAAAATAATGGGATAACATGCCAAGTAATATGAAATAAAGTGGGGCCCACATGTCTATGGTGTTTTGCTACGAGACACTGAGAAAAGGTCATAGACAGATTCACATACCCACACTCCGCCTAGAAACCAGCTCCATGTTCTCCTCCAAAATCGTTCATTCAAATGGAGAGAAAGCTGTGACTGGAAACTATGAACACAGCTCAATGCACCACAGTTTTTTACAAGGACTGCAAAATCAACACATCACAATAACTTCCACATGTGGAAAAAGACGTATCTGTAATCTTAATGGAGCAGTGGGACACTTGTCCTGAAGAAGAGAGTTACCTTGGATGAGTATCAGTCAGTTGAAAGATAGTTTGACCTGAGGAAGCAAGCTAGCCTGGAAAGTTACTAGAAGTAAAACCTTCTGGTTTCCAGAAAGTTTGCAGGAAGTACAAGCTTATTGCATGTTGAATGATAATAAATCACGTCTTCAAGAGGCAGAGTGTGATAAATGCTCTTAAGCTCTCCAAAGCACCTAATATCTTGGTCTCGCTTAACTGTGCTGGAACAATCAGTGAAACCTTGTACTGATTACAGGCCGACCCATTACCTCTGGAGCACACTTTTAAAAACTGCAGTCTTTAAAAAGTGTTGTATCTTAATACTTACTTTTCAACACAAAGCAAAATGTATCAGGTTACAATTTTAAGATAGTTTGGGCTCTCAGAAAATGCAATCTTCCAAGGCCACCATGCTGGCATTATTGACATGTCCAGCAATCTTTCTGGATCCCCATGCACCCAGTTCCCTGAGGCAAGTCCTGGTCACACACAGGATGCAGCACACTAAGGATACACATTTAGAAGGTTCGAAGGAAAATTAGAGATCCAAACACAAAATAGAAAACCTAAAGGATGGATAATGAATGCGTAAAATGCTGAGTACTAGATAATTGGTTTCATTAAAAGATTAACATCCCTCTCTCCTAATGACATTTTTGTTAATATTACTCCATCTATACCATCCAGCTTATCATGACCCCTTTATATGACTGCAGAGTCATGTCCTGCTTTCCAAAAGAGCCCCTGCCTTAACGTCTGCCTAGGAGAAAGATCAAATACACTTGTTCATGTCCTGAACTCCCAGCCACTAGCCAGTACTTTTCAACATGCCCTGTAAGTGACAGATAGCTATGTCTCATCAGGAAGAACTAGAAAAATGGATTATATCAGAAAGAGCAATAAGTATGTGGAAAAAATGGGTATGTATATAGAACAAAAGAGAATGAAAAAGCAATAGTGTAAAATACATTTTCTTGCCATGTGATACCACTAGGCAGAAAAAATGGTTGAACCATTTATTTATTGTATTTCGTAGCTTCACTTATTTGCAGAAAAGAGTCCAAGTTGTGCAAGACTGCAGTATTTTGGGAGAAGAACCCAGTCAGACTAATGTGTCTCTGTGTAATTTTAAAGTCAGAGCAAAATACTTGCAACATCATTAATATAGCAAATACTTTAAATACTGGGAAAATGTTAACTATATTTTCATAAGAGATATTTTCTCTGCTATTATAAAGGGAGGATTACACAGATGTAATATGATATTCCATTTGTAACTGTGATTAATACTCCTTTTATCATAACTGGAAAATTATCTGTAATAAAAACATACACAATTAGTCTTTTGTGCATTAAAAAAGCTTGTTCATAATCATAATTGGAACCACGCTCCTCCAGAAGGCAGTTTTGTTAAGCAAGGTTAGCCAGCCCCAGGCAGGAAAGCAGAACATCCTGCTCTCACAGCACACATATGCCCCAGAACAGTTACGTCCATATTTCCCCTTGACTCAAAACCCTGTAAGAAAAGCGAGAGGGCACTCACAGATAGAGTTTTGTTCCAAAGGAGATTGACAGTTGCAAGACCTTGGTATGAACTTGAACTGACTATCCCAATTGAAAATTCCCAACAAGTTTTCACTATACCCTAGATTGACAGCTGCTAAGATGATAGACAGGAAAGCAGTAAGTCTCCATTCCAGTGCTGCAAAACTTGGTAACTGCCTTTGCTGCTTTGGATGTAGAAGAGCCAGTAATCCAAGGTATCCCCCTTAAAGACAGACTAAATCTCATCTGACCAATACAAAACACTTCCTCTGCTTTTGCACAGTAGCAACAGGACTAAAATATGAAGTATATTAATCTGTATTTTGTAAGGGTATGTTTGGCTTTTTTAGTTTTTGGGTTTGGTTAGTTGGGCTTTCTTTTCTATAAGAACATTGGAGAAAGCCTCCCAGCCTTATTCCACCTTTATGTTTACTGACCCTACTTCATGCTTGTCATGTTTTGTGATGAAGACATTAGCGCAATGAGAATGTAATGAGTAAGGCCACATTATCATCAAGTAATAACTTGACCAACACACGAGATAATCTAAAACCTAACTTAGCTCCAGCTACAGAGCCTTGTGCTGTTTATTCTCCCTAAACATTTCAGTGCATCTCCAGCTGCTGAAGGATTAAACAAGCACCAGCAATAGTACATTTGCAAAAATACCTCTGTTGATCTCAGAAGCATTCTATAGCTTTTGGTTCTTGCAGCACTCGAACATTTTGCTGCAAGTTGTGCAAGAAACAGGTACATTCTAAGCATGGATGTTTTTGAAATTGTCTGGATGTTCTGAGATTCACACCAGGGAAGTCCCCATTGACCAAAAGCAGCTCCCACAGCCCCCATGAGCTGTTCCTAGCCACTGCATAATTAAAACAATCCACCTGCTTCAAAGCCATTTCCTCAGCTGCAGAGCGGTACGTACACAGATGTGATACTTTCCTATTATAGCACCCCTATTTGGGGATGGCGTGGAGGCTGTCGCACTCACTGCAGTCATTCTGGCTGTGAACTTCAGCATAAAACATCAGGCACCAATAAAAAAGTCCAGCAAATCCTTCCCTCAAGTTACAATAAACTTGATTCCAATTTGTTGCCCATCCATTGCTAATTTCATTATCATTTCACACATGATAATGAGACACATGCTGGTCACATGACCTTTCCCCATCCCTCTGGGTTCCAATGAATATATATCATGCATAATTAAGGAGGGCCTGGTTTTGCATACAAATTCATTAGTGTTTTAATATAAAAATAGGGAATTAATGTTTCATGACAACTAAGATAATCCTTTCTGCTACAAATGTGACCCCACTGAAACCATCTATGTATATGTTTTTGTTTTATAATGAAGTCAGCATCTAAAAATCTCCAGAGTGCACCATTAAAGACTAGCTGAGTATTTAGCAAATGATGGTGTACAGTTTTTGGCAGATTTCTTCCAGATCTCATAATGTTTCCTAACACTCTGGCATGACTGACACAAATTTCTCCTATTAGTGCAGAAATTTCTCCCCCTCCAAAAGTTCACTATCAGCATTTGAAATAGAAGCTGTAGGTTCAGTTTGAATGCCACATCAAATAAGCTGATAAGGCTGACATTTTTTATTTTTAAAGGTATAATTCAAATGCAGCATTATATCACTGTAGTAAGGATTTCTTTCCACAGCATCTAAGAAACCAGCTGCTGATTTGGGCTTCTCCAATTTTTAGGAGGAAAACTGGAAAAGTGAGAAGAAGTCTAGAAAGTTGTTTTCCTGCTTTTAGGATGTCTTAGTACTATATTATACTGTAGCATCCTCTGCTAGAGAGCATGCATGTCTGGAAATACTGTCAGCCCTCCACCAGCCCACCACACAGTAATTGACTGAACCGTTTTGGATATGACCAACTCCACAAGCAAAGGCTCAGGTAGCAAAAACAGCCTGACTGAAAAATGAGGAGAAAGATTCAGATGCTTTCTGTAAAAACTGAGGGTAAAATATAAACTTGGGGACTATAAGAAAGATGGGGAGATACTTTTTAGCAGGATCTGTTGCGATTCAACAAAGGTTGATGGTTTTAAACTAAAAGAGGGGAGATTCAGGCTGGGTGTGAGGAAAATATTCTTTACAGTGAGGGTGGTAAAATACTGTCACGGGTTGCCCAGAGAGGTGGTGGATGCACGATCCCTAGAGACATTCCAGGCCAGGCTGGATGTGGTTCTGGGCAACCTGATCTAGTTGCAGATGTCCCTGCTCATTGCAGGGGGTTGGATTAGATGACCTTTGAAGGTCCCTTCCAACCCAAACTGTTCTGTGATTCTATGTCAGCAGATTAATTTTTTTTTTTTTTTGTATACTTGGAGGGGACCCATCTCCAGCTTCCGGGCCTTGAATTCTAAGATATGTATATATTTCACAGAAACACAGAATCATTCACACTGGGAGGCTCCTCGGGAGACCAGCCTCCTGCCCAAGGAGTCAACACCAAATTAAGACTAAATTGCTCTGGGTCTTTGAGTCAAGCTGGGAGATGTCCAAAGACAGAGATCCACTCTGGAAAACCTGTTGTTGCTTTCACAGTGGCTTTTTCCCTCCTTATCTCAAGTCAGAACCTTCTCTCTTCCAATCTGTGACCATTACATCCTGTCCTCCTGATGGATACTTCCATAAACCACCTGCTGCATCCTCTACATAACCTCCCTGCAGGGCCAGGCAGGCTGAGCCAGGATTCCTGGAGCCATCTCCTTGCCAGCCCAAGTCTGACCTGCTCCCTCAGCCTCCCCTCAGAGGACAGGGTTGCACACCTCTATGGGTGAAGTACTAAGAAGTACTAAAAGTTGCAATTGAGTCCCACTGACTGAAGGCCCCTGATTCCCAAGAGGGCTCTGGTCCAAGAGCTCAGTCACTGCTTTTCAAAGTCACTTTCAACTCCCTCTCTCACAAAAGGCTGCTGTTTTCATGGGTTCCCTCATCAGTGCATTACACAATGCAGGGGGCACCGAAAGCTGGACATGTCCAGTCAGAAGCACAGGACTTCAGGGCAATAAGAGCTCGAAGCTGGCTGAGCTGGTAAAAGTACCTATAGTGAAGCTGTGGGTTTCCAGTGCTGTATTTTGGTGCCTTTGCCAGTCACCTAAAAGTGCTGAAGCACCACAGTGCTTCAAGACACTATTTTTGAAAACAGGAGGAGCAGTAACAAGCCTTTTAACAGCTTATGAAGACATACACTGTCTGTTTTAACAGAGCTCTCGTAACCGTTCTTCTCCAAAGTCAAGTGCCTTTATGTCCTGCAGTGAGAAGACGAAATTAAGAGGCTGGGTTCAAGTGTGCATGACATGTCCTTTCCTACCTCTCTAAAAAAAATATTACCCGTCTCTGACCAAATTCAAACCTTACTTAAAGGCTTGCCACTTTTAAGCTGAATGTTAGGTTTTCCCCTGCTAGTATGCTACTTGTGTGGCATAGAAGCTGGAAGAAGTTGGCTTCCCAGGATGGACAAAAGACAAAGTCTTGGGCAGAAGGAGTGGCAAAAGAGGAATTAATTTAGGACTGATCTGAGGAAGGCTACGACTTCTTCAAATGGGGATAGGAGATCTTTGTGTATGGAGGCAGGAAATGGGATCAGACAGTAGAAAAGCATCAATACAAACAGTGGTTGAAGTGTAGTAAAAGGGTAGGAATCAAGATGGGAACACAAGACTGATTCTTACGACCTCAACCTCTTTCCCATGGTTGAAAAGGTGCATGTACTCCATATATTCCCCCTTACCAAAGGCCAGAGCTCCCAGGTTCCTAAAAGAGGCTGGAAAAAAGTGGTCAGGGATGTGAGGATTCAGACAGGCATAAAAGTGGAATTGGGACAAGGAACTGCACTGGTCCAAGTGAATACTGTTGAGGTTGAGGAGACACAGCCTCTCCTGAAGGCTCTTTCCTCTGGAGTAGAAACCAGGACCCCAGAGCTGCCATATGTATGAGCTTTTGGCACCTGTGAAACTCATTGCCATCCTGTGCCTCCTCCAGCACCTCCTCACCTCAGATGAGGGTCTGCTACTGCTGTTTCTTCTTTCAGTCAGTTAAGCAGCAGAGCATAGTGTGGACCCAAAGATTCAGCCCTGCTGATAAGGAATGTAATGCAGTAACACAGATTTTTCACCTGATGATGTTTTTAAGAATCTAGGGGGGAAAAAAAAAGTGAAAAGTTGAAGAAGGGATCCCCTATTTTGATACAAAGAGGATGTTAAATATATTTAGGGAAAGCTGCATCACCTTTTTTATTAAAGAAACGAGTAAGCATGAAGAGACCGAGTGCTCTAAGCAAGTTCAACACACATCTACCTCCCACTAGAAGAATTCCAGCAGAAGCATCCAGCTCCTGCCAGTAAACCCCATACATCTAGAAGAAAAAAAGTGTATGTTACTATGGTACAGTCATAGCACATAGCATTCGTCCCACCTAATTCTGACCAACTATTCTAAAAGAAGCTGCTCAGATTCCCATTCATGGGCAATGGCAAAATATTTTGCTTGACCCTAATCCCCAATCTTTTATTAAAAAAAAAATAAAAAAATTTTGAGAGTTCAGATTAATCAATAGCTAAATTGTCCCATTGAGTGTAAAGGAAGAGGATAAATAACTAAAATATAGTTGGTCTAGATTAGGTGAGAAATATTTTACCACTAACCAGTCTGGAACTACTATATACTTTCAGTTCCTTTGTTTTACTGTTTGATTTTCCATCAAGATGAAGCTTGAAAATGTATTTTAAAATGACTGCAGAATTTAATTAAAATCACACATTCACCTACCACTTGTAAGGTAAACTATGAGCAGAAAAGATTAAATGAGTCCTGTTGGATGTACTGAGGAAAATAAAAATTAAGTTGAAGAACAGAAGAAGAAGGGAAAAGCAGTTCATGCACTGGCATCAACATATTCAGAGAAAAATTCTGTTACTTAAAAGTAACAGAAAAGGTATTATGTTGTCCTTTCATCAAATTACATAGTATTTGTATGATAAATTGTGAAAATTAAGATGCTATTGGGAAAGCAAAATCCAGTGACATTTATAATAGATAAACAAACCACTGACTACTCTGTGAAGTAAATGCAGTAAGTGGAAAAATAATTGTTAGAAGCCTCTACCAGAATCTTTTATTCCTCTGTAAGTTCTTGGATATAGTCCTGGCCTCTTAATAAGTGCAAAGACAAAAAGAGCAAGATAGAGTAAAATAATCAGGTGTCCAGACAACAAGTTCTAGATTTTTGCAATTCTAATAATAGGAGTAAAAAATCAGCTCCCAAATGGTGTTTGTGTCATGGAGGATGTGAAGCTAGTTGTTGAAAAAATTGTTCTTGGAAAGCAAATTATGTTGCTCTTATAAATTACATAATCGTTTAGGTTGGAAAAGACCCTTAAGATCATTGAGTCCAACAATGAAGAAACTGTTGATGAGCCTGAGCTGATGTTCATATCTGCAGAGGAAAGCTACAAATGCCAACATGAGATGAGGGAACCTTGACAGAAATTCAAGATCATCCAAGTAGCAAAGCAGAAAGAAGAAAGTTTTGGGGGTGTTGGTTAACAAGAAGCTCAACATGAGCCAACAGTACGTGCCTGCAGCCCAGAAAGCTAACTGTACCTTGGGCTGCATCAAAAGGAGCGTGACCAGGAGGTTGAGGGAGGTGATTCTCCCCCTCTACTACACTCTTGTGACACCCCATCTGGAGTACTGCATTCAGCTTTGGGACCCCAACACAAGAGGTGTGTGGACTTGTTGGAGCAACACAGAGGAGGCCACAAAGATGGGCTGGAGCACCTCTCCTATGAAGACAAGCTAAAAAAGTTGGACTTGTTCATCCTGGAGAAGGCTCAAGGGACACCTTATAGCAACTTTCCAGTACCTAAAGGGGGCCTACAAGAATTTTCGAGAGGGACTTTTTACAAGGGCATTACAGGAATAGGACAAGGGGGAATGGCTTTAAACTGACAGAGGGGACATTTAGATTAGACATTAGGATGTTCTTTCCTGTGAGGGTGGTGAGGCACTGGCACAGGTTGCCCAGAGAAGTTGTGGCTGCCCCATCCCTGGCAGTGTTCAAGGCCAGGTTGCATGGGGCATCGAGCAACCTGGTCTAGTGGAAGGTGTCCCTGCCCATAGCAGGGGGTTGGAACTAGAAGATCTTTAAGGTCCCTTCCAACCCAAATCAGTCTGTGATTCTGTGAAATAGCTTACTTGCAGGGTTTATTTAATTGAGAAACACTTAAAAACTATGAAGTATACTTTAATGGACTGGTTTTTGAGTTAATGAACCAGTGCATTCCTCTAGATAAAATCAGAACAGCTTGGCTGAGATTCCTAAGTGATGATAGGGGTTTTTTTGTCTCATGTGCCAGATGCCTTTACTTTCCAGCCAGGTATTTTTGCTGTTTCTCTGAACTTTTAAAAGCCCCAGGTTTTTTGCACAGTGACAATTTGTAATTTCCAGCAATCAAACTTTTTTCTTTCCAATTTCTAATTCTTTCTTACAATAAAAAGTACTTTTCTGTCTCTATTTTGTCTTATGGTCTTGTGCCACTCAGTGTTTTTCCCTTCATTAGAATGCATCATTTTAATATAGCTCCTTGTGCAGTTCGGGTGAGTGATGTTACACTGCAGTTTTTCTTTCAGACTGCAGTATGACGTTTTTACATGCTTCTCTGTAAGCCTTACTCCATACAGATCTTAATTCAGCCAAACTTTTCTGCTCAGGGTGACTTTACTAATGAATCGCCTTCTGGTGCACACCCATGACACTGTCCTCAAACAGAGCTCTGAAGTGGAGCTCATCCTGTGGGCCTTGGGCCATAAAAGAACAGCCCTTAGTTGCCCAGCTAGTGCACTGCTCCTGGTGGTCTTTTCCACAGGACAAGTGAGAGTCCTAAATGCTGGGTAGATTGCCATGGCAGGATCAGCAACCTACTCTCAGGGCTGTTTGGCTTCCTTTCCAGCTTCTTCCAGGGTGCCCTGGATTTAAATGGGAACATTCAGCTGAGCCCACAATGCGACAAGGAGACGAGCAACAGAAATGAGTACAGGCTCCATCTCCCAGTCACATACAGCTTCCTGGAGTCCTTCAGAGCCCCTCCTGTACACATGGATATATAACTGCTATGGAGAGGAAGGACTTCAAGAAAATGTTTCATAACAAGAGGAAGGCAAATGCCTTGCTGTAACTTTAGAGATGTTACCCTTATCGTAACTTCAGTGTTCAGGCAGGAACACCTGGCTGCCAACTTGCTCCTGTGCCAGATGCAGGAAGTCTCTCAGGCTTTCTTCACAATTTAAAAAGAATGCTAGCACCAACCAGGAGACACTGCCAGCTGCAGAAAGTTTTAAGGCAAGCTAATGGTGTTGGATATTCTCCTGCTCTAATCTCAATTTAAATTAGTAACTACAGGCAACACACTAGGAGCTTTTCTAGTCTACTTCCTCAAGAAGTAAATCAAATCTCAAATAAAATATTCAACATTTGGAGGCTGAGCACAGAATGCTGCAAGTCTGAGTGCAGCTCTTTGTGCGCACTGAGGAAACACTTTTCCTAAGACTCTGGAAATGTAAGCAGCTCAGTTTGACACCACGTCCGGTTTTATTTGGTTTAGAATATATGATCCTCTGGAGGCATGCAAAATGATCCAGAGTGCTACAGGGTATTTCACCGCTACCTCTCTTCACCCTTCTACTGCTCTTCTTTTTGATCTATTGCTATCCACCACCTAGGGCTGACTTCATATGCTGTGGCTTCAAAAGCCACTATCTGGTCTATCCTTTTCCATCCTGCTGCCCACAGCCAGCCCATCCCACTACACCCAAACTGCTGATACTGTGGTACATCCTAAGTCAACACTTCATAAGCCAGTAGCTTTTATCAGAAGGAGATAGGAACCCCAACACTGGCAGCAGTGCCAGCCCTGGCCAGCAAAAGTGTTTTTAGAATGATATTCTTCACACTTTGTGGCATCTTTAACAAAGCTGGCATTGACAGCTGAAAACCTGCCAAGTCAATTTGCCCAGAAGAAGGAAATGGGATGTGGTAGGGTGTGGTGGTGAAGAGAATGTTTCAGACCATATTCGCAGTTTCTCACACATATTTCTCACCCATTGAAAGCTGGGAAGGGAGGGATGTTACTTTTAAGGGCATGCACCATTCCAAAAAAAAACCAAGGCAGTGGTAACAGAACAAAAAAATATCCAACTCTTTTCCAAGTCTGACCTGAAAGATCACTGCAATACTTAGGGGATGCAAGCCCTGTCTAAATCAATACTCTGGTAAGCTCATAGCAAGGACAAAATGAATTGTGCACAGATGAAGTTTCAGACAAAATATCTGGGCTTCATATCAAGATCTTCTACTCACCAGCTCCACGGCTTCAGATACATATTTGTAGTGCTCTGTGCAAGTAAAGCCAGAAGAATACATACCTACCAGATTAAAGCTCTATTATACTTAAAAACCACATGCTAAACTCCAATAAAGACTAGAATCTAAAAGTAAAGTCTAAAGACCCTCATACAACAGCTACTTGCTGAAACTCAATGCTCAGATAAAAAGGCATTAATCTTAAGGGGCCATATCTATATAATCATTAATTTCAGCTCCTGATCTCTGTAAAATGTGGAGAACAATTGCTTCCTTTCCTAGATACAGTGAAGTGTTTTAACATCTGTCAAGTACTTTGTAGAGCTTGTGCAGCAAGAAGTGCTGTTTTGGGTACTGTCTTAGTCCACCAGTCAAAATAGTTGGCTCTTTAAGCTGCCACACTGGTTAAATTTTGCTGGGGTAAGTGAAAGCAATCATAGAAATTAAAATGAAAAACCAAACTTGAGATTTATTTCAAGTGGGGGAAAAAAATATATTTAAAAAAAACCCAAAACTCAAAAAACTCCCTCTTCAAACTGTAACATCCCCCTGCATTGCCTGATTGCAGCCAATAGATTTACAGAAATACTTGGCAAAACAGCTGTGCTTCTAGTGTTATTGACTGGACAAGACAAACAAGTAGACATCGAACCACAAACCAGCCCATTTTCTTGTGTTCTCCATACCAAGATGACATTCAAAGAAGTTTTCATCAAGAAGGCCATCCAAGTTCTTATAATCACATTTACCACAACAGGGAAACTGGAACTGAATCCAGAGATTGTTTTAGCTACAGAATTCATTTCTGTAAATCCCATTAAGTCCGTAGAGCCTGGCATATCAAACAAAGCCTATGGATTTATACTCTCCTTCCTTGTGTCTAGCAGCAAGGACCTCTCTTCCATGCAGAAAAAAAAGCCACAATGTGGTTCTCCCTGACACTGACTCAGCAGAACTTTGTTCTGCAAGGTAAAGGAAAACTAAATGTTTTATGGTTTTGCTTCTGGAAATTACTGCCTCATGTACCACTTGCTTTTTAGGCCAAGGGCAATAGCATGAAATGCAGGTATGGTTAGAGCACAGTTGTGTCTCTTCTGCAAAGTACACCTGGTTTCTCTAGTAGCTGGGACCAGGTCCAAAGGACACAGCTATTTACACAACACCACCTTGTGCAGCTTCTGTTAGGCACAGTCACGCTGGAGAACTGTCTGGGAGTGCCTGGCTTCTTGCCTCAGGTTTGCACCCAGTTACCACAGTGGATGCAAGGATTGCCATGTTAGTCATCCTCTTTTATACCAATTACTATGTCAACGATACACAAAAGCAGAGTTTGGTTATTCTGTTTCAGAATAACAACCAAGATTACCTCACTGTCTCCAAACCAAGGAAATGCCTACATTTCATAGCAGGCAACAACAGTGTCAGCTGGAGCGCCGGGTCCCTATAGCCTGACTTGCCCTTAGTGTACATCACATGAATAGGGGCATTCAGAGGCTTTCACAAAGCCCTTCAACATTGGTGACTGGCCCACGTGACTGCATTTACATATAGAGTTACACGTAAGGCAACTAAATAGTTATTATTTATTTCCCACTCCTGGGGAAAGCCTCATTGGAAGTGTTCACCTGTGTCTGAGAGCTGACTGTGCAGCTGCTGCTGAGAGCACCTACGTGGGCATGACTAATGTCTTGCCTGGCTGGCAAGACCATGGTGTGCCAGCTCTGACTAACACCTTGAAGAGCACACGCGGCAACTGGCCTCTGTCAAGAGGAGCTGAGCAAGGGAAAAGACAACTCTGCGTGAAAGAGGGAAAGTACCCAACAAAAGAGGATGAAATGGAGTAATTATTTTCTTCCTATGTAATCTCCAGCACACTGCCAAACCTCCTCGCTGCCGCACAACAGGCAGACTAAAGCCTTTTTCAGCTGTAACATGCTACACAGCTCTGGCCAACAGCAGCTATCTCCTAGTGCCTTTTAGAGACTTGCGTGCATGTGGCTGCTCCACTTGCAGGCCAACAGAAAGCCAGCCATAGCACTTGTCAGACACACAGATACAAAACGCCCGTGAACCGCTGGCATTCAGCATACGGTTAGCCTGATTTATTTCTGTTGAAACAGAAGCTAGTGTTTCTTCATGCTGAGTCCTGCCATGGTAAAAATAAGGGCCAGTCTGTGTCCTGGAAAGCTTAATTCAGCAATAAAGATGACATTTTGTCCTTACCCTTTTCCATCATTTCTGGATGCAGGCAATTGAATAAAAGGAAGCCAAATACTCTGTTATACCTCACACTTTTCATTTCCTAGGAACTAAACAGTGAGTGTTGCTTTTGCAGCCTTAAAATGAAAGCATGTTACAGGAACAGAATGTCCATTTTTGTGTTTATACTGCTCAGGAAAAACGTTTAAAGGGATTCACACAGCAGCAAGACATTTTTCCCGCAGGACTGCTGGAACATTAGTTTTCTATTTCGTCCATATGCATGTCTGTATTTCTCACAGACACCCATGGGAGCTATGGTTTTCAACTATGTGCAGAGGCAGCAAGGGCAAATTAGCATAAAATTAACATTCCATGCTTTGGATTGTAATCCACATGCAGAGAATGACAAACCCACATTCTTTGTCTAAACCCTGACTAGATCTGAAGCCTGACTTCATTAACTACAAGCTGGAACAGCATGGGAGAAGCAAGACCATGACCAGAGTTGAGGCTCTGGTCCATGGATGACCTCTAGGTCATCAGAGCTGGTCCTGCCCGGCTAGACCCAACATGTCAGGGAGAGGGAAGGCCAACATTTAGCTGTGATGGCATCAGCTGCCCGCACACACACAGCTCAAGCAGAACTGTGCCATTCCTGAGCCAGGCGGTGGGGACAAGGCAGTCTTCTCCCAGTGCAACATACATCTTAGAGCTTCATATCCTGGGGCACCCGCTACAACAGACCTATCGCTTGCCTCTGGCCACTCCTGCCGATGTGTTACTGCAACAGCTTCCACCTGTGTTACATGCAAATATCACTTGATAATTAATAAGGACAGTTTGAAGCAGCATTTTGTCAAAGTATCAGACCAAATGACAACACATTGCCTCATGTACTCCTGCAGTTTAGACCACTAAAGCATTTCTCTCTGCTGCCTGTCCTGAAGAGTCACTGTGCAGTGTGAAACAACTGCTGCTTAGCACCCATACACAGATGAACTGTTTCCAATATATACAACATTTGAATGCCTGAGACCAATTGGGATATAAAACATTTTAGAAATAGAGGTTATTAATAATAACAGGATGATATATAAAATTCAGTGACTCATAGTCAGGATGTACCTCACAATACCAGTCAAGTTATAAAATTTAAACACAATTACATGCTCGCTAAATATATTTGCCTTATTTCACAATATACTGTATATTAAACTTTCCCTTTCATGTTTGCATAATAAATCTGAATGGAGCTTTCTATTGCATTCACACTTGGATGATTGCTTTTGGCTATTTTATAGCACATACTTTGTATGGGGGAGGGAGTAAAATTAAGCTTTTATTACAAAACTATAAAACAAAATTAAATGTGAATGCTTGCCTGCTGAAGAAAGGTGATTAACATACTTCATGTTAACTCACAGGTGGCACTTCTTATCACTGACACATAACTGCTGATGATATTATTGCTATTGTTGTTGCTGCTGTTAGTTTGGGGTATGCTTTAGTACCAAAACATAGAACAAAATACGGTCCCTCAGTTTCATTGTGCTGGAGGTACACATGCTATGGTAAAGCAGCCAGCCACGAGATCACCCACAACTTGCCCAGGGAATTTGTTAAAGGAGATAACACAGGTGAAACTCTCCTGTTGGCAGGAGACCAACACAGAGCCTGAGAAACATGTCAGCCTCTCACCAGCTTTATAGGACATGAGTGGTCTTACACGACTCAGTTGTGGTGATGGCTCTCAGGAGGAGTGAATTCCCACTTTCTTATTTCTATTCTTAGACTTTGCAGGCTTTGAGATACAATTCCAGATACAGCTGACTCAGCTGCCAAAACACAACATGAACAGTGAATGAGAAAAAGATAGAGCTGAGGTTTTTTTCACTCTTGCAAAACCGGGGTGAAGAACCTGATCTTTGCTGAGGGTCAAACAGATCTTTCATAGCCTTTTGGCAAGCTGCATATAAACACACCTCAAAATATACATCACTAAGGAGAAAAAAGATTTAAAAAATAGAAGAAAACTAAAGTTAAAGCAACTCCCTCTCACTTCCCCCAGAGAAAAAAAAAAAATCTGTCACAGTAAACTGCAGAATAAAGAAGGTGTCAGAAGTAAAACACCAAACTTGAAAACAGAGAAGTCTTGTACAAACAGGAAAACTGAAGGAAGGCATATGCAACGATAATAAGGTTGGGGAAAGAGAGAGTCTTAAAGAACAATTGAATAAAGTCATAAAACCTGATACAAACATTTCCAAACATATCATAAACAAGGAATGTGAGATGCAGTCTGTAGAAGCAGTAGATAATACAGAAAACCATGAAACTGTTAGGCTCAAAAGCAAAGATCCATCTAACTGATGGTTCTGTCTGGCAGCGACCAGTACCTGGTAACATGAAAAACAGGTTAAGAGAAGAACCAGTATATCTCTTCTCACCTTCTCACATTTGGCTAGTTAGACTCTCTAAAACAAAGCTTGCATCTGTATCTCCCCAGTTTTATCCACCTTTGTCATATATCCTACTCACCCTTTTTCAAGCTGAAAGCACCAAGGATAAGCATGAAAAGTGCGAGGATTAAATAACTGGCATTCTTCAAGAAAAGAAATTGGCCTGCGGGCTGCTGGCAGAGATGTCTATACAGTCTCGGGCAGGATGGAGCTGAACAAGGGATAATTAGTTGCTTTTTCTTAGAATGCAAGAATTAGGGAGCATTAAAAGGAAATGGCACATACATGTTTTAGAACTAAGGAAAAGTAGTATTTTTTTTTTCAAGCCATGCATGTATTGGGTAACTCTCTGCCTTGGGATGTACAGATACACAATGTATAAACATGTTCCAAAAAGACAAACTCAGAAAGCCTGTCAATGACTACTAGTCATTAAAGGCTTCATTTCTACAGAAAGTCCTGAAAGCCATAGATTGCTAAAAGCAAGGCATTTGTGTCTAGGAAGGTATGTCTTTACATACCCTGGGTTTATATTGTTCCTCTAAGCAACTACTACTGATGCCAGGCTGGAGGGATCCTTGGCCTTTCTCAGCACCTCCAGATTTACAAGACAGTAAGCCTGTCCCATTAAAACACACATAAATGGAATATCTCAGAGCTGTGGCATTATGTAATAAGCTTGAGGATTATAGCTGGGTCTCATGCTCTATTGTCCATACTACAACTTTCATACACATATAAATATTACAATACCAACACAATGCAATTGAATTTGTAAAATGTAGGCTCATCACTATTCAGATATTGTGTTAGATGGCAAAAGTCATTTATTTGTTCATCAGCCCATCATGATTTATCCTAGCCCAGTAAAAGCTATCATGCCATTGTTTCAAACAAGCCCTGATCTCAGTACACAGCTATTGGTTTTATACAGATGCTTATTATAACTGCAGGGCAGATCAGCACAACATAGGCAAAGAAATAAATTTTGCTGGATACACAAAAGAAAAAACCCCACACCCTGTCCTGGTTGGTCTCCAGAATCACAGTTGCACAATGTTAATACTGTACTCATGATCTTAATAGAAAATAATCCCTTGAAAATTAATTCCTACTAGACATTAATAAGCACTTTGTTAATTAAGACAGTAAGCCAATTAGGCCCAAGGTGAACTTGGGGGCAATCAACTCCATAAAGAGTGTGAGCTAAGTCTTAGAAGCGCACTTTAATTTTTAAAAAGCCTGGGTTTAGAGACTGGATAGCTTGTGGGATTGCTCATTACAGAACAAAGCAACTGCCCTAACTTAGCCCAGGTCAGGAACAGCCAAGAGCCATTATCACCTGGCAACTTATCTGTGTCTTCGAAGCAGCTGGTCTAGACCTTACCAACTTGTAATGAATAGCTTCTCTAAGTAAACTTAATCAGAAAGCCACCAAAAAGTAATTCGAAGCTGCCTCCCAGGAAAGAGCTTTTATAAGCTATAAACCAGCACATGGTGTAGAAAAAGCAATTTATAGCTGACTCCCTTTGACCGCAGGCACGCATCAGGCAGCTATGCTCTTTCCTCTAGGTGTTTACATACCACAGGGCATTCACAAAACCTGCAGGAGCAAACAGAGATGGCTCATGCCTTCCTGGGGAGATGCAAATAGTAAGCAGCTCTTCCATTTCCAAAAGTCTGTATCACCTGGCCTTCTTATTCACTAGCCATGAAATGAGACAGCGCAGAAGTGCAGATATCTCAGAAACCACTATTTCTGCCTTGCCTTTACAGCTGAAATTCCTGGGTTTCTATTCATGCTGAGAAACCTGTGTTTCTCAACACACCGCAAAAAGGAAAGCTGATGCAGAACACCTTGCTGAAATTGCTCCTCTGTGGGCATGGCTAAAGATCTTACTCCCCCTCAAACTCCTCCTGTTGTGGTTTTATTCTGCCACTTTGCACATCCCAGCAAGCTCAAACACTTCAAGCCAAAAGCATCAAACTTTCCTTTCTTCTTAGCTGAAATGAAGAGAGTTTGTCCATACAGTTAATTTGTCACAGCACTGGGAAAAATCATTAATTTCTCTAATTTATTGCATTTGAAAAATAGATGGCATTAATACTTGCACATTTGTTGACACTGATAAATCTGCTCTAGGTTTTGAGCATGTATCATAATGTCTTACAGGTTGTGAACTTGGCTCTACCACCACATTACCTTCTCATTGCTTTTTTTCAGCAGTATGTTTCTGAGCTACCACAGGATGTTTCTTGAATTACCACAACATTTCTGACAACAGTGGGACAGCCCAGTCCATTGCCTGGGCCCAGGTCCACACTAAATTCAAATCAGACAAAGAGGATGGGGAATCATGGTTTCACGCCTGGACATTTCCTGAGGATCAGATGTAGAATTTAGGAAGAACACTGAACCCATCAAACAGTTGGTATAATGCTGGAAGGATAGTTCCACTCCTTACACTTTTCCTGGGGCTAACCATGACCACGTTTGCTTCATCTTTCTCATCAGAAGCATTGACTGAAAAGCAACATATATGAGAAAGTAATATGTACGCAGTTAAAAGGCCTTGATATTCACACGATGTTAATGAACACCCAATTATTCTGCAAATAATGGTGAGCTGCTAAGTTGGAACATGTTCAGGTATGTGCGTAAGTCTCTAATCATTTTTATTAATTTTTTAAGAGTGCTGGATCATTTCACCTGAAGCCAAAACCATTAATACTTGCATTAATTATTGTTCATAATACGGTATATATCCTTTGGCTTTTACTGCAGTCATTTGAATCTTTCCTTACAATGACTTTCTAAAAAAGATCACCTTGGTGAAGAGGACTTAGGTTTGTTTTCAACTTGGTGAAAAATATTCTTCTGGAATAGCAGTCCTGTTTCTGCCTTTGTTTTTCTCATATTTCTGTTCTGAGTGTCTCTTCCTGCCTTAGTAAAATATGGGAATAATGATGTAGGCTTGACTATGCATATAAATTGAATAATTTGCAATAATGCTCTAAAATGCCACTGGGATGGAATTCAAAGGGCTGTTTGCAAAAACAATTGCTTTTTTTAAAATTAATTTCTGAAACATAAATGCAGAAAGTGGCTGGATGGCTCAGGGGATCGAAAATGGCATAGAGAGCCTTTCATCTCCTGGTCACTGCTTCAGAACCTACTTAGGCTGAAGAACAACTGGAAGCTATTTCCGAGATAAAAATATTTTGGGTCTCTGCAAATTTTAACATAATAATCTGTACTGAGGTTATAAGCAAGGTTGAAGTTCACTGAGAAGAATAACAAAGGCTCAATTTTACTACATATTTTTGAGAGGTGGGGTTTTTTAAAGTCATTCTACTGATGAAATATAAAACTATCTTTGTTTTTAAATAGTAATCATTTAATCACAGACATTGTGAAGCAAAACACCATTCATATCCTTAGCCATAACCATAGCTGGTTACCCTTTCTCAGACCTATATACATTTTTAGCCAGTGTTATCAGTGTTGCTGATGTATTCTCATGAAAGTAATCACACGTGTCAAGTTGGTTCTATAAGAGGTCAAGGTAGAAGACATTTATGCCACTTAAATCAGACTGGAAGAAAAAGCAAATTACTTTTTCAGAACAGAGTCGTGGTTCAGTCATACTAAGAACCTCAGGCAGTTTGAGATAAATGCACACTCACTCTTCATCTATTTGTCAAAAGACATCAACAAACCCTTTTCCTATAAAGAACTGCAGTATTTGGATACATATTTTTGTCTGCTGAGTTCTGGTCAGGACCAGAACTAGCATTAGAAGCTTTAAAATCATCCACTTGGCTTTATGAATGATTGATCTTGACCAGGAATTAGGTCTATGCCTTCCACAGTGAGAATCAGGTGCTTCAGAGTGATGCTTCACCAAAAAACAGGAATACCTGAGGATGGGAGGATGCCCAGGCCACTTTCGTGGACAAGAATGACAGGCCATCACCTACAATTTTGCACATGCTATGTCTGAGTTTCACAACTAAACCCTGTGCTGACTTCCAAAGCTTTCTGTAAGTAGACTGAAAACATCTACAGTACCATGCATTTCAACAGTTGATAAAGCGTGTAGTAAACAGCTTGTGGATGTGGTTATTTATTTCTGGTAATGCCTACAATATCTTAAGAGATTTCCAGACAAAAGAAGAGGAATGCATTGGCTTAAACAGCAAACATTGATGATTTAAAAAATGTCATACGTAAGTGTTCAAGAGCTGCCAGTAGCAGCTTTCCAGTAAGCAGACATGGTGAGTGGCTACTCTAATGTCAGCATATAAAATGGTTATAACGTTGTTTTTATTTTAAGCTTGAATAAACCTGTTCCCAGATATTCACATAACTGAATATTCATAACTATGACTATCTATCTGCTCATTTCCTACAGAGATGACCCTGCTGAGATGCATCTTGAGGTTTTCAATAAGGCAGCAGCAGGACAGGGCACAAAGGGAGCAGAAACGTGAACACATGCCAAATGGGCTGGCCTTCAGGAAAGAACTGAGATGATTGGTTTGACCTTGAATTAAATGAGATCCAGATCTGAGCAGAGCCAGCATATTCCCAAGCTTTAGTCTGCGCTTGCTGTTCTGTGGAGGATGGATGTCAAAGCGCAGCATTGCCCATCCAACACTTCACACAAGCAAAGAGCAGAGAAGTGATGGTGCAAAAACCATCACTGACATCTCTTTATAGAGAGGATATTAGCCTCTGCTGCTTCTGAGGAGGGGAAAGCAATTTACATCAGCTTAATAAGCAATTTGGAAAGCAAGCTCCAGAGCCACAGCTCCTGGCTGCTGAGGACAGTGTTGTTACCAGAAACGATCTTTCTGCTGTGGGAAGAGCAAGAAGACATGAACTGTACCTGCACAGCCCTGACTACCCTCTGACCTCCCCCAGACAGAGCGACACTCAGCTACAAAGGTGGTAAAGCAAATAGGGAGAGAAACACAACCACTCAGAAGCAGGCAGGAGAGAAGAACTCAAGTTTCCTGAATGCCCTTCACGATTAGGCAGTGAAACACTGCATGCATAATCACGGTGAAGAATAATAGAGATCAGAGAACCAGGGAGTTACAGCTCAACTAACTCCAAGCATGCTCTGTTAAATGCTATATGATATAAAAATGGTTTATAGTCCAGGCAGCATACTTCTCCTGGGTATGGACCATCGCACACTGAAATTAAAAGTAATTAGTGTCTCCTAAGGGTTTAAAAAGAATTGTTTTTATAAAGCATTTCCTTCAGTTTTTCTATTTAGGAAAAAAAAAAAATACAGGGAGAGCATTTTTATGCAGAGTGGCATTTGTTTACATTTAACACCTTAAGAGATTAGAGTTGACTTTCAGACCAGTTATTACAGCTACATAAAAGTTGCTGTTAAACTCCTTAAATGATATCATTGACACTGACTGATAGGCCCACGATGTGTGAATGCAAAACACATCTGCTGGTCCCAGGGTGGTTTCAAAGAGTGCAGAGACTGGGACTCATACTGGAGACTCCCACCCCTGCACAGACGCTGAGAGTGTGTAACCCTTGCTTGGCAGCCCGGAGCTGCTCAGACCTGGGAGGTGGCACCATTGCGTGAGTATGGGTTACAGCCTGCTTGTCCAAACTAGCAAGCGGGAACCACGGTGCCTATTCTTGTAGTTACTGATGGCTGGAAAACCAATACAAGCAAAGCCCTCACTGCAAAAACACAAGTGCTGCTGCCCATGGGATATGTGCGCCTTGGAGGAGGAAGGGGATACCCAGAGGGATGTACTTGTGGGTGGATGGTAATCCTTCACGTGAGCAAGATCTGTCCCTTATAACCCTTATTCCATAGTAACCAGAGCAGAGGCTGGCACAGATGAAGCACTTCCTGTACTGACCCTTCAGAGTTGGTGGAAGCATAAGAGCATTACGATGCATTTCTCAAGGTTATCCCAAATCACAGAAAGAAAAACATCAGTATTATTCATATTACCAACAATCTGAAGCATGTTAAATCTCGTTGGAGTTTAAGCACACTACAATGTCTCCAAGTATGCTGAGTGGTATTAAAGAAAACAATCCACGCTGGAGTGCTCAGGAATTTCCAGTTGGCTATTAATAAACTCTTTACCCCATTAAGAACTTTGATTCAGCCACCTAAACACAGTATTTCATCCTCTGCTTTATTTGGTGATTAATCTGAAGAACTGAAGAACAATGGCCTACATTTTGCAACTCAAAGAATGGTTTCTGTGTTTTATTTATGAGCTATTGGTTTAGCAACTTATAAAAATATCCATCAAAATCTACAGAAGTTAAACAACATTAAAAAGTGAAATACAACTTAATAAAAACCAAAAGCACTGATAGATTCCCACTCACCATTAAACCTCACATCACCCCTGTAAAACCACATTCTCAGACAAAGATGAAGAGCTTGAAAGAGCATTGAAATTTCTTTGCCCTCTTCTTAATGCTTTATTAGTTTCTAACACAAATTGCAAGACTTAGGACCAAATGCTCCAGTGCTGTGTAACAGTATGATATGTTCTAAAGCTCCACTCTCACAGAAACAATTTCTGATTGCTATGCTGTATGTAGTGCCAAAGAGCTACAAGGAATTGAGCTGGACTCCATCTTGCAAGACTTCCCTACAATTACAATAACATTTACTGATCTTCAACGTTATCCAACACCCAGAATCTTCTCCAAGGTTAAACCTTAGGCGCTAACTATGGAAGTTAGCATTTCTATAAATGGCACTAGCTTTGCCAGCATGGGAAATGGTACTTAATCACAAAATATCTCAAGGGCAACAGTAATGACGTTTGCTTTACAGTAAATAAATGTGCTTAAATGTGCTTCAACTTCATCTGATAGTTCAGTTTACAAGCTTGTTTGATCCTTGAGCCTGCTATCGAGAACAGCAATACAGCTGCCAAAATCTGATGAGGTTTTTGAAGAAGCAGACTTGCAGCCACAATGCTAGACCGGAGCCTGAGAGTTTACATCCCCACATTCCTCTCCAAGAGAGGATCAGCTGTGTCTGAGCTGTTCTCCAGGTCACATCACTCCTTTTGCAAGCACCAGTAACAGACACTGTACAATCTCGCTTTGCACATCTGTTTAACAATGCATAACTATCATTACTGTTTCAAGGCTTTTCATCCAACATCTTTCATCTTCCTGCCTGCAATTTTAGTCTATTACCTCCTGTCTTACCAATGGCATATGTGGAGAAACACTTGCATGTGGGTTTCTTTAGAATTGTCTTTGGAGAGAAATATTAATCTTAGGGCTTTGAGACTACAGTATTATTTAATCTTCTAAACACTCCTTTACTTCCTTCACATTGTTACGATTGAAGAGAACCCATTAGCTGACTGCACACATGCACGCACACAAGAAGAAAGAAAGAATAATAAGTATAACATTAGGCAGCATATGGTAAACCCATTTATGTCTTTCTACGGCAGGTCAGGTACTGAATGGGACTCATTTCTCGAAGTCATTGTTGGCAGTGTGGAGACTACATTGGTGGGTAATGGCTGGAATAGTGAGTGCTCTGTGACTAATTACATATTTGATATTCATGAGATAAATTAATTAGCTGCTTATTCCCAATGAATAGCCTGGATTCAAATAAAGCTGTCAGATGTGAGGTATGGTATATGTACACATCTTAAAAATAGCTCCTAAGGGGTGTGTGTGTATATATATATGCATCAGTCTGCTACTACGAAATTTAATTTAGCTTTGCCCTCAGCTAGGTGTTGCCTGGAGACTGAATAATGACAGAAGCACTCAACATATTTCTTTTTTTCTTTTGTATTTTCTTTTCTTTATGAATAGATATATTTTACCTTCAGCCTTGATACAAAATAGGTATAAAAGCTTTTCAGCATGGCATTCATTTATGCAAAACCTAATCTAAATAATGAATAGCAAAAAATAAAGCCATGGCTTTTACCTGGCATAGGACTAAAACTGTTCCTGGTTCCCACTGATATGATCAGCTGGCTTAGGACAGCAGCCTAACCTGGATTGGCTCCAAGCTTGCTCCCTTTTAAACTGGGAACAGTCTAGTACTGCTGGAGTGTCAACCTGAAGTGGATTTAGTTCTCAGAGGCTCCAGAAATCAAGGTGGCTGCCCTCAACCAGAAAAATGCCTCTCCCTTTTCTGCTGCCAGGTGTCTGGGCTGTGGGTCAATCACAGCTCCAGTGGCACAAAAGGACAGGCTACTGCACCATGTCTCCCAGCCATGAGTAGATCATGAGTGCATTTTGCTTGTTGTGGTTTTCCTGCCAACCTCAAGTCTTACAGAAACAAAGTTTGCATCCCTTGCCCAGTAACTTCTAAGTCTTTTGCTCAGAAACAGAGCAATCTGACAGAGGATTACTAATAAAAAGTGAACTAATTTCCTCTCAAAAATAAGTGGCCAGGTAAAGGATGGAGATCTTATAATATTCTCACCCATGGGAAAAAATGCACTTGCACTACCTTGTGTTCCTTGGTAAATACTGGAGAATACACATGCAAGACAGGCTGGTCAATCCCTGCCAACCAAGAATAATCATTTACAGTGGTTTTTCATTCCCAGGTACCAAACTCTATTGCATTAAGATGTAAAAGACCAAACAAAAGTTAATGCTAGGGCTCATGTACTTTCTTAAATGTTCTTACTGAGGAAACTCCACCACTGCCACCTGTATTTGTCCTGTAATACCTGGAGTTCACACCTGAGGTTTGAGATTAGAGGTGTGAAAAGGCTGAGAATTCCACCCAGAAACTGTTTAAATTGAAAAGCAGGTAAAAGGAGTGTTTAGAAGATTAAATAATACTGTAGTCTCAAAGCCCTGAGATTAATATTTCTGTCCAAACACTCCCCCCACCCCCAAAAAACAACCACCACCACCTAAACACACTGAGCTTAACTAATGCCTAAATTACATAAATTACTTTCTAAGGGAAGTTTGAAACTGTAAACAAATGGCTTTTTGATTATATTTTTATCTAGACCAAACTACATCAATTACATAGCTTGCACTTCAGAACATACTTCCCCTTAAGCTGGTTATATCTTAAAGAGCTTTATCTGTGACATTCATAGCTGTAAATACATTCATCTGCTGCATTTTCCAGGTGCAGCCAAAGAAAAGAAGAAATCAGTGGCTTCTCCCTTCAGTATGTGTCTTTCATTATAAAAAACATTACATGTAAACAGAATGAATGAAATGACAACTGGCAGACCTCCACAGAGGTGCCTGGGCTAAGAAGTCATATGAAATTCCCCATTTATGAGCACCAATCACACAAAGACCAAAAGTGAAACCAACTCATCTCAAGGGACCTGAATCATCTGTGCAGGGAATGCTTGACTGGGAGCCTTGTGTTTCCTTAAAAGTTAATAATGATATTAGAAAGGCCCAAGAAGTGTGTCAGAGGGGGGGTCATAGAAAAGAAACTACTTTTTGTGCAAGGATAGTATGCTATTCACATGGTATTCGCTTACGGAGCCTAAAGGCAGAACAGGATTTAAGTATCTCACAAAATACTCTCTGCTAACAGCATTTTCTGTTGTTGGTACTCTTCCAGATGCTTTCTGTGAAGCACAACACATGAAACTGTTGCACTTGGTAGAATTGCAAGAACAAGCCTGCGATTTTTCTCTGTGTGGCTACGGTTTGGCAGCAAGGTCTGAAAGGCAGAGGGGGTTGGATGAGGCTTTGGAAAGAGAAACTGAAGGATCACATTCTCTTCTAGTGCCATCTTGCACTGTCAGCTGCTCTCCTCATCTTTATGAATAAACCTGTTACGTTACCCTGTTGCTTCTGTACAAATTTTCCTGGTTGACAGCAAATCAGTAGGTTACTCAGAAATAATACGAGTTATTCACTTTGGGAGCGTAGAATTGCAAACCTCAATTTTAAGTATATGCCAACCTTTTTCTTTCCATTTCTTTTTTCTTTTTTTTACCCTTATATTCTTTTCTTACTTTGTAAAATACTCATAAAAATCATCTTGTCAAATATATTGCTTTTATCATGCCAAAGAGATCAGTCTGTATTATTTTTCACTTTCAAACATCTTCATCTCGTAAACAACACATGAATCAGAGATAAAGACTGGTGTGTCCATAACATAACCAAGACGTGTGATAGCGCAAGGTGTCCCTGCTCATGGCAGGGGGGTTAGAACTAGATGAACTTAAGGTCCTTTCCAACCCAAACCATTCTATGATTCTATGACATGGTTCACACATTCAGAGTCTAACCAAAAGGGGACTTAACACTTTGCTCAACACACACTTGGGTTTGCTACTTTTCAGGTGCTTACAGTAAATGCCACAGAATTCTATTTAATCTCCTGTTACCAGTATTAGCACTTGGCACTTCAGTGATTATCTCTCATTTATGCTGCACTCCCTGGAAAGCTGTGGGACTGCTGGCTGTGGGGGCATGGACTGGTGTGTGACATCTCTGGTGGAGGCTGACCTGAGAGCAGAGCAAAGAGGGGCCTGGATTAGGGTTTTTTTCTGACACAAGGTTTTTCTGAAATGGCTCTGCTGAAGGTACACGTCTCATTATTTGCTGGCTGCAGCTGGACTAAATTTAGAGATAGCATCAATGCTTCTGAGTACTATGGGATTTATTCAAGTGGAATTTAGTGAATTGAAGGGTTTTTTTATAATGTTGCTCTCCTTTCATATCAAACTAAGTTATTTTCCACTGTATTTAAATTTATCAATCCACACTATTACTTGAACTACTGCTAAAATGAGGTCTTTGAGGTACAGAGCAGACTTTATTTTAGTGTTATCCAGCTTAGTATCTTGGCTAATAAGCCAGGCTCCAAGATATTCTCACAATAAAAGCACATAAACTGGAGTATTTTCTCCTTTTTTCTTCCTTTTTGCAACGAGCCAAAATCATTCTTCCACTAACTGAGTAGGTAGAAACACAGAAGGAAGGACAACCGCTGGCCCAAAGAATGAGCAGTTTAGTTATGGTGGAATAGCTCTCACTGATGATGTGAATGCAAGCATACTCTCCCCTAAGGGATGCACAGGCATTTTACACAAACTATATATTTATAGATTCACATATGTGCACAAGAATAAACCTTGCAGATGAAAGGCAGCCACCCATCAGGTGTAACCCAGAAGTTGGCAATTGCCACAGACCTTCTGCTTCTCCTCTGAATAATCAGGAATG